>NW_023596326.1:0-58080 GCF_011947565.3 Pollicipes pollicipes | reverse complement strand
TTAAGTTTTTCACAAAAAGCAGTCTTGACATTGAGGACGCATATTCAAATGGCCGAAATCTGGGGAGAAATTAGACTTTGGTGGTAAGCTAAGTCAACATTTTCGGCTGAGCCCGTCAACCGGCTGCAAAAAGTGACACCTTTGGCGAGGATTTTAATAGCAGTGATGAAACTTGTTCAATTTTACATTTGTTCGCGGGCATCACATAATGTAGGAAGACATAACAGTCTCTTGAATTCCGAAAATTTGGGTAAAAACCCACACCCGGCCACGTTGTATTTTATTATGCGTCCGGGTGGTCGATTGAATACCCTACGCTCGGGTCGAGGTCAATTTTGCCCCCCCCCCCCTCTTCCATCACTGAGTTCTCGAAAGCTGAGCAGGCGGGAGGCACTAATTTCACGGAATGTGTTAACCTATACGTGAACTTACATGTGTCAAAATTTCAAATCAAATCAAATAAAAAACGCGCGCCCGGGTGGCCACCTAGCACCCTTTGCTCGGGGGAGGGGGGGGGGGGGGCGGGGGCCAAATTGACCCCCTTGAAATCTCGGGAACAAAGAAAGCTAGAGACAACAAACTTACAGAGCGAGTTGACCTTGAATTCACTCAGAGCAAAGTTTCAGGTTCCTAGGGCATGACCTTCGGGTCAAAAAAGGTAAAACAAGGTAAAGTTCCAGGTTGGTCTCCAAAGTGCCCCCAGAATCTAGGCGACCGTTTCTAAGCAAAAGTTCACATGCTCACTTAAGGTCAGTGATCTTGTTTGTCCTTTTGAAGGTCAAGGTGACCAAAACCATACAAGATTACTTTGAGTTTTGCATTTGATTACGCGACAAAGACGCTAGGCAGTATGTTCCTGAAACAAAATGCTGACCTGGTTCATTTTAGGCCAATGACCTTTTCTGACCTCTAAGAAGTCCATGGAAGATGAATGATGCGGCTCCTGCTAACAATAAACTCGAAATGAGCACCAGAAACTATCCCATACAGCAAGCCCTAGTGTAACAAAACAGGTTGGTTTTGACCTTGGTGTGACCTTTGTACCTGACCTTAGGTCAATTTCATTTACTCATTCAACCGTTGTGTCGCCTAGGAAAGCATCTCAGAGATGTATGGCTTCGTCTAATACTTCGTTGTTGGATCAGATCGAAGAATTCCCTAGAAATTGCCTTCGATGAAACCATGACCTAACTTTGACCTGCCATAGGTCAGCGACCTTACAACGGAATTCTAGATGTTTAATGCCAAACGATTCACTATTCAATTGTCCACAGCTATACAAAATTTGGCGCGGCTGCGCCGCGTCTTTCGGAAACCATTCTCAAAAAATCTTCGGGGGAGGGTCAATTTGCCCCCTCGACCCGAGTGTGTGTTAACACGTGCTCGGGTGGGAAGAGTCAGTTGGAGCCCTGCCCTTCCCCCCCCCCCCCAGGTTTTTCAGAAATTATTTTGCACCAAGTTTTTCATGGCTGTAAACAATGGAATAGTGAATTATGCGATATAAAGCATTCAGATGTATCTTGTAAGGCCACTTATATATGACAGGTCAAAGTCAGGCCATGAATTGAGCGAAAACAATTCGCAGGAAGTCTTTTAATTTGATGCAACAACAAGGTGTTAGACGAAGTCATTCATCTCCGTGATAGTTTCCCCAGGCAACACAACAAATAATGAACAAATTTTGTTGACGTAGAATTGGGTATGAGGGTCAGACCAAGGTCAAACCCGACTTGTTTTGATATTCTAGAACTTGCTGTGTGAGATAGATTCTAGTGTTCATTTTGAGTTTTATAATGGCAGAAACCGCATTATGATATTCCACAGACTTTAAAGATCAGAATGTCACTGACCTAAACTAAACCAGATCAACATTTTGTTTTTGGGGATATTCTGCCTAGCGCAATCCTTGGCGCCTATTCAAATGCAAAAATCAAAGCAGTCTTGTATGATTTTGGGCAACATGACCTTTAAAGGGTCACACAAGGTCACTGAACTTAAATGACCACCAGGGTCTCGTTGCTTAGAACAAGTATCTAGGTTCACGGTGTTTGCATGAGAAGGTCTGGGAAACTTTAAACACAATCTGGAGTTTGACCTTGTTAACCTTATTTGACCCAAAATCATGACCTAGGAACCTCAAAACTTAACAAAGATGAGTTCACGTACAGGCCAATACACCCTGCAAATTTGGTGTCTCTAGCTCTCTTAGCTTCTCAGATCTCAGGGGGCTAAATTGACCCTACCACTCCAGCGAACGGTAACTAACCGGCCATCCGGGCGCGTGTCAAAACTACGTTAGTGAAAATTTGTAGCCACGTCATTTTCCTTATTAGTCGGGACCGGCCCTCTAAACTGGAGATGTTCCTATGCCCCGAGCCAGCCCACTCCTGTGCAAATTCTCGTCACGGTCTTGGTCTAGGCATTTTAGTTTTTATCCTCTCATTCCATGATGCGTGCCCGGAAAACCCATGCACTTTTACTATTGCACCATTTCGCATGTAGCATAGTTCTTCCATGTCCAACCCAAGCGTTAAAATTTTGGCGTTCCCACCTTATGGCCCTATCTATTGAATGGTATGTCACCTCCACTCGTATTTTTGTATATAATGCCAGACAGACTGTTTTGTGTTCCCCAATTACACTGCAAATCTCCAAATCCCACTCTAAACGCCATAGTCCACGCTATATAACATACAACATGCACACTGTTGTTTTAACCGTACTTGCATGTTTCCCCCCTCCCGACTCCTTCGCCGTTTTCACGGTCTGTATATTACTATTCACACCCCACAGTTCTTATCACAATTCCCTTGAGACATGATCACCACTGACTGCAGCGGCGCACACGCAGGCGCGGCCAGAGACGGGCCCAGGCCCAGGCAAAGGCACAGCGCTCGGTGCGGCACATCCCAACACCTTACCATACGCTGCAAGCGTTTCACAGCGAGCGACAGAACAGAAGCGCAGGAGATAGCATCCCACATGTGGTCTGGTGCCTCAGCGCGCCCGCGGGCGGCACGGGTGTGTCGCTGCCGATCTGTGCGACGCAGGGCCGCGGTGCCGTCGCAGGTTCAGCAGCGGTGGGACAGCGACATTGCTCTTGCCTGCCGCCCGCTGCCGCTCTGGATGTTCAGGTTGGCAATATGCGAAATAAAATTCTGCGTTCTGTTGGGGTTGGATTTCCTGGCTGTCTTTCCGTGAGAAATGCTTGTTTGTATTCGATTTCCTACGAGCTCCTTCTGGCGTTACGAATAACCTACCTGGCCTTTGCTTTAGCTTGTTTGTATTCCATTAGATGAACAGTCCGTCGACTCCGTCTAAATCCGTTAAGTGGCCTTTTACGATTTCGAATGGCGTCTTTGCACTCTTCGTTCCACCAAGAGCAGCTGTATGTTATTTTTTTATTTATCCTGACAGGGGTAATCTCCTGAGCCACGCAGTTCGCCCCGTATCAGCACAGAAACCCTCACTGACGCAACAACATCCCTGATCGCCGCAGGTGGTCCAATAATTGTCACATAGACTCCGGTTTCACGTTTGTTGTGTTCTTCAGAGATACTGAGAACTCCCTGAACGTAGACTGTAGGTGAGATGGTGGTTCCAAATTTGTATTAGCATAGCTAATCCATGTTCGTCTTAAAATGTTCAAGATCCAGTCGGAATTGATCACTGATAAAAACTATGTGACATGGTTTGAACATTCGCGCTCGCAACTCGTAGCAAACGTCAGCCTCGATGTCCGGCGTTTTGGCCTCCATAGGCCGCGCGGCGTCGGCCCTGCGGGTGTAGCACTAAATGGTGGCCAATGAGCAACCAAAAAAGGTGACGCATCTTGAGGAATATGGCTGGTGAACTAGGAAAATCGGCATAAACCTTTAATGCAGTGCAACAGTAAGCCAAACACAACCTAAATCTGAAAAATGAGGAGGGCAGTTAACACCACTGCCCCCCATGGCCCCCCTTGGGGGGCCATGGCCCCCTGGACCCCTGTTCCTACGCCCATGCATGTGAGCACGGCCCGCACTTGTCGTCGGCTACCGATTTTTTTTGGGCAGTGGGTAATTTTTACTATTACCTCCGCCCTTGTTTATATGGTAGCTCTTCCCAAAATCCGGTAGCCTTTTGAACGACGCAGTTGTTGCGCATGACGGCTCGTTCGTTGTCGGGGACGCCGATGCCGCTTACGTACAGAGTGACGGTGTGAATGGAAAGCACGGTTGTTGGGTCTGCAGTGGGGTGTGTGCTGGTTAGTGACGTGGTAATGCACGGTGTAAACTAGCCGATTACCTTTCTGTACAAAGGTGTAGGATTAATGGGCCTGAGCAAAAAAAGCCTGATGATCTTATTACACCTATCTTCACGCTGTCTGGTAGAAAGAAGTGTAGGCTAACGCAGGATTGTAAAAAATTGACAGTTGTGATATCGGTAAATAACTAATTGATGAGATTGGGTTTACATTTGCATTGAAATGGAAGTTTTATGCTCTTTCATTGCCGAACACTGAAAGGTTACAAAGTCTCAGTGAATATCAAGTGCTGGAGCTGGCATTTGATGAGCTGTTAAATGACTTCTCAAAAGTCCTGCCTGCCTGTTGACACTGCCAATCAGATCAGTTTCTGAGTGTGCCAATTTTGTGGCATGTAGGATTGTGACTGTTCTTGTCAATGGTGGTGTATCACAGGATGCTTTGCCATTGGGTGTGTGGTGGGATTTGGTCTGATCCTTTACTGGTTATTCCAGAATATCAATGTGATATGCATGTGAATATTTATGTATTGATCTATAAAAAGTGTGTGAGATGATCCTTAGTTTAGGAATGAGGCATTCTGTGACTGTGTTTGAAATGGAGTGATGCAAATTGGTGCCATTTGGCACAGTTGGTTTTTGGATGTTGCATTGGTGATAGTGCATTGGCATATGAAGTAAATTGTGTTTGTTCTCCATGCAATATATGCTTTTTGAATAAAACTTTTTGGCCATCATATGTTGCTGCATCTGCAAATGTGAACATAAACTTAATGTAATTTTTTCTAGCTTTCATAGCAAATTGGTACTCTCATGGGCTGCAGGTGTCATGCAAAGTTTTGTTCTTCACATTAATGGAAATTTTATGTTTTCAGGGTTCTTTGTATCAGTTTAAACCATTGTATGCTTTTTTTAGTTTTTAATATTGAATTCATTCCATTTTTGTGTTGCTTTTGCCATACTATGTTGATGCAATTTAACTTTTAAGATTTAGTCATGACCAAATTATGTGAATTTCTCCATGTGATCTAGCTCATTTAAGGGCCTCTCATATGACCATCAGATATCTTATTTGTAGTGTCACCTTGGTGTTCCACCTTGATGACATGGGTATTGTTGGGGGTAACAATGGGGTATTCAGGTTTAAGACAGCCAGGTAATGGAAAAACATGCACCGCTGCAGGTAGAACTTAATGCAAAAATAGCATTGGCTGTGGTTGGAGACACACCTGCCTGTCAGTAGCTTGGCTCAGGTTACTTCTCACTGTTGGTTACCGTGATATGCAGGGGCCTAGCCTGAAGCATGAAGGTGACAGCATAGCTGTTATACTTTCATGTTTCCATGTAATAAGGCAATAGCGATATGTTGTGTATTAATTTCATTTGATGCATATTGCATTTTTGCATCCTGAGTCAATTTCTGCTAATATATCTCCCATTTTCAGCATTCTTTTGCCAGCATGTGGTGCACATGGTATACATGCATCTGACTTTTTTTGAAAGGACTTAAGTTGCAAATAGAACAGCAAGTGTAGACATGTTGCATCACCCCAGTGAAACAGCCTGAAGTAACCAGTGGCTTAGTTGACCATTGTCTGTATTCAGTATTGTATATATACCTTATAAATGAACTGCTCCAATCCCCTATGCCTGCAAAGGTACCAATGTCTCAAAAATATGTGTCAAGGCACAGTTTGTCTATGTCTGAGTCCCAGCTGTGAATGGTGGAAGATGCAATGGTTTCCAACACCAAATGACCTTTGATGGGTCTTGCACATTGTCATAACAAGAAGCTGCATAAGTATGCAAAAATGTGACACCATATGCACCATACACACAAGAAAGTGCTGCTTTTGCAGCCTGTTCTTTTGTAAGATCATCGCTTTGATTTTGTAGGTCACCAGTGTTGTGATATAATGGTATTATTTCCATCCAGGAAAGATGAAGAAGCGAGCGACGGTCCGTATGTCCATGTTTTGTCCGGATGGCTCCCCTACACCAATTGGCATGGACAGAAACATCACTAAAAGAGCAGCTGGAAGGTCGTCCAAGAAAGTTGCTGGTATGTAGTGTGCATGCTAGTGAATGATTAGTTTGGAAGGAAGTCAGATCACTATTCTTGTATGATTGAAGAGTTAGTCATAAAAATGAAAATATGGTTTGTGAAAGCATCTGTTAGGTATTTGTGTGGATGTTTATTGATCAGAGATGATGGACATGGGCTTACAGTTGTCAGATGGTGACGGTGGTCTGGCTTGTGGCGTGCCGGCATGAAGGCCATTTCGCTGTTATCCTCCTTTATGGACAACTTTGATGTCAACTCTATGGCGTTTCATGTGAAGCAAAGCGATATAAGATTTGTGTTTGCCACTGCTTGCCTTCACAGCCCTTGCTGTCTTATCCGTCATTACTGTGTTAAATTTTGCCCACCCTGTTGCTGTCCGGGATAGCGCGGCATGACCTGGCGATGAACGCACTGGGCGAGGATTAGCCTGACGTCAGTGGTTTGGCCGTCAGCTGACCGCTCGCGTTTGACGGCAGAGTTCAACAAGCTGTCGCGGCGGCGGCCGGAGCCGGCGTCGGAGCGCGAGAACGCGCCGCCTTCGCCCCGCCGCCCCGGCCGCCGGCTGTTCTCGCGTCCGACGCTAGCCGAGATCGGCGAGGCGGCTGACGCGCTGCCCCTGGCCACTGCCCGGCCGCCGCTCCGGCCGCTGGCCGAGCGACAGCAGTCGGCCTGTGACGAGGGCGCGCTGCTGAGACGGCCAGAGCTGAAGACAGAGCTGAAGACGCGGCCGGAGGAGTCGGTGGTGGAGGAGGAGCTGGCGTTGTTAGGGCGACGAGGTCCGGCGGCGGACACGACGCGCGGTGCTCCCAAGACGGGGCGGAACGGCTGGGACGAACCGTCGAAGACGACACGGCCGCTAGAGAACGGCGTTGAAAGGCCCACGCCTATGACGAAGGTAGCGCCAGTGGAGCTGACATCTCCCTCATCCCAACCAGAGCCGTCTGTGAATGTGCGACTGACCTCGTGTGGCGGCGGCAGTGACACGCCCTCGCCGGGAGCGAGGAACCGACCACTCTCGTCCGACTCGTTCGAGTCCGCCGCCTCGTCACCAGTCGTCACCAAGGCTCGGCTGACCGTCAGCGAGGCCCGGCCGTCCGTCAGCGAGGCCCGGCCGGCCGTCAGCGAGGCCCGGCCGTTTGCCAGCGAGACCCGGCCGTTTTTCAGCGAGACCCGGCCGGCTGTCAGCGAGGTCCGGCCGACTGTCAGCGAGGCCGGCCGCTGTCAGCGAGGCCCGGCCGACTGTCAGCGAGGCCCGGCCGACTGTCAGCGAGGCCCGGCTGGCCGTCAGCGAGGCCCGGCCGACTGTTGGCGAGGCCCAGCCGGCTGTTAGCGAGGCCCGGCCGACTGTCAGCGAGGCCCGGCCGTTTGCCAGCGAGGCCCGGCCGGCTGCGGTCCAGCCGGACGCCGCCTCCAGCTCGGGCTCTGAGCAGAGCCTGCCGTACTTCACCCCCAGGCGGCTGGTGCGCCGCCGCCCCGCCGCTGCCGTGCTCGAGAGCTCGGACGAGAGCGGCGTCGCCGACGGTGGCCGCTCGGCGCCGCTGCTGTTGCGCGCCCTGCGGCGCCTGCCCGCCTCCACGTCCACCCCAGCCGTGGACGCGCCCACCCAACCGCCGGACGTAGCCAGCCTGCCGTCGCCCGTGCTGGAGGCCGGGCCGCTCGCCGGCGGTCGGCCGGGCGCGGCCTCTGCTCACGGGAGCTGGGAGCGGGCCGAGGGCGAGGCGCCCGCGGCGGAGGCTGCAGTGGAGCGACGCGAGCCCACGGGGCGCCCGCCGCCGGACGCGTCCGTCGCCACCGACCCGGAGAGCGCCTCGCTCGTCCTTGCGGTTGGCGCGCCCGCGCCCCGTCGGCGTTCGCTGGAGGTGCGGGAGGAGACGCCGGCCACCGCCCCCGCTGGGAGTCCGCGTGAGTCGTGGCCAGCTCCGGCGGCCGCGTCCCCACCGGCAGCTCCAGCTCCGCCACCAGCATTGGCCGCGCCCCCCGCTCCGCCGTCGGCTCTGAACGCACCGCCGGCCGACTGCGCTGACGTGGCGCGCTGGGTGGAGGAGAGCCCGTTCCTGACGGTGCCCTCGGACGAGTCGGACGTGGTCGTGATCAACTCGGACTCGGAGTGGGACGACTCGGACCTGCTTAGTGTCTCGGAGCGCGCCGCCGTCGCCGGCGTGCCGCCGTCGACCGGCGAGACGCCGGCTCCGCCGCCGCCGCCGTCGCGCCGGCCAGCGCCGGCCAAGCCGCCACGCGGAGCCGGTCACCAGGAGCGTCCGCAGCCGGAGGGGGTCGGCCCGGCGGCGGGTGCGCCGCGGCGCGAGCGGCCGCGTCACAACTCGGGGTCCTCCTCCGGAGATGAGCTGGAGAAATGTGAGTGGCGGTGGCGTCAGCAGCGCCGCCGTGGAGCGGGGAGGTGGAGTGGTGCTGCTCTCTGTTGACGGAAATACGAGTTAGGTTCAATGGTCGGGCCAGCTCACGGTCGGGCCAGTTCACGAAACTGGTTTGTTTTACTAAATAACCGATATTTGCACCCGAATGCATCATATGTGTGTGGTCCAGCGTTCCATCCCTCCATCATGTTGATTATGCCCATTCGAAGAGTGCGTATTAGCCAAGCTAAGCGTGCACGCCTCTAAGCTGTGCACCTGATTTTCAGTTAAACGCCTGTACGTCACGCCCAGACGGAAAGCCCGCGCACTATCCTCAACGAGCGAAAACGAAGACGACTTCATCAACGACGACTCCACGAGCGAGGACGAGCTCATATACCACCGCGCGGTGGCCGGTGCCGCCCGCGCGCGCAACCCGCGGTGAGCCGCCGCCGGGCGCCAGGGCCGGGGGGAGGGGGGGGGGGGGGGCGCCACATGCCGGCCTGGAAGGCGCGCCGTCGGTGGATTCAGCCGCTGTGGGAGAGCGGGGCAGGTTTGAGCGTGGAGCGGAGCGGTGGAGGCGCAGGGATGGACGCCGAGTTGTAGGCGGTGCGCTGGAACTGTGGCTTACGAAACGCTCGGGGAAAGCTTCACAGCTGGTTCTCGGTTTTCTTTTGAGTCACAGGCGACTCCCAATCCCTGACTTTCGGTTTGTCATCTTATTTGTCCGGGTTCGGTCCGGGCCGACCGATCCTATCACCGTTTGACGACTGTCTAGTCGCGGTTGTACGTGCCTGCGCTCGTGCCCCAGCTCTGCGTGCGAAGCCGACCGGTCCGCGGCGGCCATGTTGGGTGTTGAGCTGGTGTCTGACGCTAACACTGAAGTGGTATTTGCTACTGACGCTCGACTGCTGTCCGCTGCTGACACTGAGCTGCTGTCCGCCGCTGACACTGAGCTGGTGTCTGCCGCTGACGCTGAGCTGGTGTCTGCCGTTGACTGGTGTCCGCCGCTGACACAGCTGGTGTCTGCCGCTGACGCTGAGCTGGTGTCTACCGTTGGCTGGTGTCCGCTGCTGACGCTGAGCTGGTGTCTGCCGCTGACGCTGAGCTGATGTCCGCCGCTAACGCTGAGCTGGTGTCCGCCGCTGACGCTGAGCTGATGTCCGCCGCTAACGCTGAGCTGATGTCCGCCGCTAACGCTGAGCTGGTGTCCGCTGCTGACGCTGGGCTGGTGTCCGCCGCTGACACTGAGCTGGTGTCCTGCCGCTGACGCTGGGCTGGTGTCCGCTGCTGACGCTGAGCTGGTGTCTGCCGCTGACGCTGAGCTGACGTCCGCTGCTGACACTGAGCTGGTGTCCGCCGCTGACGCTGAGCCGGTGTCCTCTGCTGACGCTGAGCTGACGTCCGCTGCTGACGCTGAGCTGATGTCCGCTGCCGGCAGGCCGGACCCGCTGATCTGTGCCAGCGACGAGTCGCCCGAGGCGGCCGGCGTGTCACCGGACGAGCCCGTCTTCAGACCGCCTCGGCCTCAGGTACTCAGCGCTGAGCTGCTGACGTCCGGCGCATGTTTGACATGACGTCGGGAAAACCATGCCGTCTCCTCTTAGCCCCTGTAGGTCTTCTGTTAACGTTTGTATTCTCTTTGTATAGAACAACGAAAGGTCCCGGGATTTTTCAATCAAAGTTTGAAACACATGGTCGAAGAAGCTTTAACTGCATGCTTTTATTGTCCGTACATGTTTTTCAGAACAATTTACTTTGCTTAGACCATGTCATCAGCGTGTCAGAACAATGCTTGTGGTAATGCCTTTTATATGCTTGCGCATACAATAGCTCTGCTTTGCTTTTCAAACTCGGTATCCGAAAAATATTGCTCCGCTGTGACACGATTGGTTGACACTTGCAATATTTGACTTTTTACTCGGTCCAGACCTGTGACCCGCTGACCCGTCCACATAGCTTGCATGACCAACCGCTGGGCTTCTCACTACTGTGTGGCAACTGGTAGGCATGGGGGTCGGCCACCCAGTAACGCTGATGACTTAATTAGTGGCCGGTCAGGGGCCTGGCACTGAGCGACTTTGTCATAACAATACGTTACTCAGCGACTGTATCATAACAATACATCACTCGTTAAAATATTTCGCAACCAAATCCGTTGGCGTAGGACCGCTGTAATCTAGGGGTCTTGGGGTCCTGGATGCACACTAAAAATGGGAGCTGTGCCGCATCCAATGCTGCCAACAAAATTCCAAGGCTTAAGAAAGTTGATGTT
The DNA here is from genome assembly GCF_011947565.3 of Pollicipes pollicipes. Lineage (NCBI taxonomy): Eukaryota > Metazoa > Arthropoda > Thecostraca > Pollicipedomorpha > Pollicipedidae > Pollicipes > Pollicipes pollicipes. Next base: position 47,141 of record NW_023596326.1, on the reverse strand, counting down.
TGTTACGACTGCTGGACCTAATATGCCGCCTTTCCAAGCATTTTCAGGTAGTTTTAGTTTTCCTTGCATTGCTACATTTCGGTACTGGGCTGCGCAGGAGACGGTCAAGTCCCCTTCCTCTCCGACTCAGGCGTGACTCTTGGCCATGGCGGCCAGACGAACCATCGCCCCCCCCCCCCTGCCGACCTACCTCTCCCCTAGATCAGTCGGTAGAACTGCCGTCGGCACATGCCTCCGCCTGGCTCCACCCACCACCTAAGGTTGCCGTAACTGCCCCCTCCCCACGTGCCGCCAGCCATTTGGCGCCGGCCGGCTGGGGCGGCGGCCGGGCGGTGCCCGCCGCCGGGGCATCTGCGGCCCGTCCGGCCGGCGGCGCCCGGGTCACACGTTCTTGCTCGCATTGGCCGGCGGCCGCGGGCGGCGGCGGCCCGGGGCCGGCCGGGTGACCCGGATTGCGCGCGCCCGCGACGAGCGGCGCTGCCAGACGGACCCGCGGCGAGCGGCGCTGTCAGGCAGGTCCGACGGCGAGCGGCCCTGCCGCGGCCCCCGCTGAGGTCTGGCCGTACCGCGGCCCCGCCGAGGTCTGGCCGTACCGCGGCCCCGCCGAGGTCTGGCTGTACCGCGGCCCCGCCGAGGTCCAGCTGTACCGCGGCCCTGTCGAGGTCTGGCCGTGCCGCGGCCCGCCGAGGTCTGGCCGTACCGCGGCCCCGCCGAGGTCTGGCTGTACCGCGGCCCCGCCGAGGTCTGGCTGTACCGCGGCCCCGCCGAGGTCTGGCCGTACCGCGGCCCCGCCGAGGTCTGGCCGTACCGCGGTACCGCCGAGGTCTGGCCGTACCGCGGCCCCGCCGAGGCCTGGCCCTGCCGCGGCCCCGCCGAGGTCTGGGCCTGCCGCGGCCCCGCCGAAGTCTGGCCGTACCGCGGTACCGCCGAGGTCTGGCCGTACCGCGGTACCGCCGAGGTCTGGCCCTGCCGCGGCCCCGCCGAGGTCTGGGCCTGCCGCGGCCCCGCCGAGGTCTGGCTGTACCGCGGTCCCGCCGATGTCTATCCGTACCGCGGCCCCGCCGATGTCTGGCCGTGTGGCGGAGTGATCGTGGTGACACTGGTCGTGTCTTCAGGCGCGAAAGCCGCTGGGCTCGGCGGCGCGAGCCACGCCCGGGCCGCGCAGCACGCCGCGCCAACTCAGCTTCATGTCATCGCTGGCCACCCACCTGGTGGAGGGCCGCCGCCGCTGCCCGCAGGCCGCCGCCTTCGTCACCGGCTTTAAGACGAAGAAGCTGGAGCTGGCGCGACACCTGCTGCGGCTGATTAATGCGGAGGTCTTCGAGGATAGGTGGGGCGTTTCGTTAGCGGTGCGAAATCGCGTCCTGTTGGCTGGGTGCTCGTTCAGAGCTTCGGCCGGGCGCCAGTATTTCATGAGCTCAAACCCAGTCGGAGGGACCCTTCACGCTTGTTAGCACCAGTACTGGGGTGGGGCACGCCTGCTCCTCCGAACACCTTAAACTTGCCTTGGATTCGAACTGAAGTCAAGTGATGGCAGAGCAGTATTCTTGCTGGTACTGCCCTGTATGACTTTATTCCCATGGCACGGTCAGTTTGAGTTGCCCAATTACAGGTGCCACGTGTCATCCCCACATTTGTCGCCCTTACTGCCGTTCCGCATACACAGTGATTGTATTTCTGTGCTCCTTTTTACGCAATTTATGTGTCTGTGTCTTCTGCATAACACTGCATCTGTGTTTTCTGCATAGGTTCTGTCTCTGCACGTTACGTTTAACGTGGCTTTCTGTGTGTCTGTTGTTATTTTCGCCTCTACTGGGGTCATTTGCTGTGTTATCCTATTGTTTTGCTGTATGCTTTGTCTGTTTATCTTACCGTCCGTACATTTGTATATTCTCTTTGTCATTCCCTTTTGGAAGCAGAGCGGACGAATGCCAAAAGGCCTGTTAAGTTTCGTCGGGACACTTGTCACCTGGCAAATGACGTACAAATCAAATCGAGAAGATGCGGTGCTACAACTGGCTTGCATGCAGTGACTGGAGTCAGATCTAGGAGTTTGTGGCCCCTGTCCGGTCTCCCCTGCCGGTGTTGGCGCTCCCGTGGCTGCCTGACCCCCCCCCCCCCCAATCCGGCTCCCCGCCACAGCTGGCCCCCGACCTGGAGATCAAGTTCAACAAGCGCATGCTGCGTACGGCCGGCTTCTGCTACAGCAAGCAGACCGCCTGCGGCGGTGCGACGGTGCGCACGGCGCGCATCGAGCTCTCGGAGAAGGTGGTAGACAGTGCTGAGCGGCTGCGCGACACGCTGGTGCACGAGCTGTGCCACGCCGTCGCCTGGGTTGTGTCGGGCGACCGCGGCGGCCACGGACCCGTGTGGCGCGGCTGGGCCGGCCGCGTGCAGCGCCGCTTCCCCGAGCTGCCGCCCGTCTCGCGCTGCCACAGCTATGAGATCCGCTGCAAATACACGTACCGATGTACGCGGTGCGGCTACAGCTTCGGCAGGCACTCCAAGTCGCTGGACACGCAGCGCAAGGTGTGCGGCCGGTGTCACGGCCGGTTCGAGTGCGTGCTGACGGCGGCGCTGGAGCGGCCGGCCGGCGCCGCGCCGGCCACGCCCCGCACGCCCGCCCCGTTCGCCCTCTTCGTCAAGGACAATTATGGCTCGGTGAAGAAGGATTCGGCCGGACTCAAGCACGCCGAGATAATGCGCGTGCTCGGGCAACAGTTCGCCGCTGCCAAGATTACCAAGGAGGGGGAGAAGGTACGTGCGACTGAGTGCAGCGACTTTTAGTTGGTGTTTTACGTCTGTAGGTGTTGACCGAGCACGATCGCCCCTGTTGACCTCTGACCTTCGAAATGGCGCACGCCGCGGTGACCGAACGATTTCTGTTTAAGAGATACGTCCATGACGTGGGGCCGAGTTCTGCGTGGTGACAGCTGGCCGACGACGTTTTATGCATGTTTGACCTAGCTGCACTTGATTTTGACTATTCATGTTTCTTTTTATTGTGAACTTGCTCAGACTCTGTATGTGAACATGCGTATAAAAAGCTTGCCAAACCCGGGAGCTTTGCTGCCCGATTTACGTGTTGATCGTGCTCTATTTTCTATGTATTTATATCTCACATGATACGGCATCTTTCGGGTGATGTCCTTTAGATGACATATTAAATTCCTCTTATGAGACATATGACTGATGTAGCAGAAAATAAAGTCTTCAGTACGTGCCATGTATTTTCTACTCAGCGTCATGGGCTGTCGCTGGCGGCGGGGCGTCTGAGTTCATCACCGGCAGCTTCAGCGCCACTGTTCCGGACGCTGGTACGGACGATGAATGACTTGCATGGCCTCAGGCCATCCTGTCTGGTCGGGAAGCAATGCGGACCTTCGATCGATGCCCGCAGTTGGGCCACGCGTGTGCAATATGCACGCGCTTTGCGACAAGGTGCCTGCGCTCAGTCGGCTCCGAATTGGTGGAGAGCGTCAAAAATATTTAGTCAGCGGCCATTACGCTGCACTTCACCGCTGCTTGAGGTGCGAATGCCGACTGACGATCCGTTAAGCAAATGGAGCGCAATATCAGCAGCGGCAAGGGAGCGGGGTCAGCACCACACTCCACTGACCGTGTCATGCGCGCTTATTACCGCTCTGCAGGCACGTGACCTGGCACTGCGCCAGCTCGGCGCCAGCAGAAACGGGAGCGCCGTGGCGCGCAGTGACCTTGTCGTTAGTCAACACTGCAGCTGGAGTGAGTGAGGCGAGGGCCGCCGGGCCGAAGGCCGCCGCGTACAACTGACCGGCCCGGGTATGCGGCGGGCCACGCTCTACTTTTTGCAGAATCCGACCATCTCCATGCTTGAGTAATCGACCCACGGTTCTTCTGCGGCCGCGCTGGACATTCTTATTTGATGATGGCGGGCAGGAGGCCACCGCGTCGGGGAGGCGACTCTGACTCACGGTGAAAGGACATAATTGTCGAGAGTGCATCCATCCACTTCAGCTCAGGCGCGCATCCAGAGCCTCGGCAAGGGAGGGGGGCCGGACAGAGGGTTGACGAAGGGCTCCCTGATAGTAAAATGCCCCTCTCCAACTATAAAAAAACGCTGGATATGGCACATTTGTTATTAAAGGCATGTTTTTTATATTTTTCAGCTTGGCCTTCTATAACTAAAAAAGACGCCAGAAGCTACCGCGAGATCAGTTCTGCATGCATTTTCAGTTAATAAATTGAAGAAATAATGCGTTAAGCGACTGCATGAAATAAATCGCCGGACCTCTTCATTTTACACCGATTCGAGGCATTTTTTCCAGACAGATTGAGCTAGGAGGCCTTGTCGGACTTTCTATTTGTGTTTTCAGAATAATGAAGGACCCCGGAATGTAGAATGTGCATTGAAATGGGTCAACAAATTGTGTTAACGTAGCCAAGCCTGTTTGTTTGAAAATGTTCAACATCCAGTCTGATTCGATCAGTGACACGCCTTATGTAACGTAGTTCTGAGCATGTACGATTGCAAATTTAAGCAACAAAAACCTCCACGCCAGGCGTTACAGTCTCCAAAGGCCGCGCAGCTTGGCCCTGTCGCTAAGACTATGTCGTGGCCGCCGGGTGGTGGAAGGTGACGCGTCTGAAGAAGTACTTTTGAACGCTTTGCTATCAAATCGCACATTTAGAAGGTACTCCGGGCATATACTTCACTTGTGCGATTTTTTATTAATGATAAGAACGGATTAGGCTTAACAGCACCGTGAAGTGGTTCTGGAATTTGGTAGTGGATCTAGCATAGTAAGGGTAGAATCTCTCATTTTCGTTTTGCTGTAGCTGTTGCTGTAGCTGTTCGTGTTGCTGTATCTGTCCAGAGGACAACCTCAAAGCTTGTAAACATTTGCAACCATCATTTGATGACGGCCGTTCTTGCGCACACGATACCCGCCGCCTGCTATTACTTACAGTGGTCGGCACCGTTCGGCTTTACGGACAGCGCAAACCAGGCCATCGCTGTCCGTGATCCCGAGATGGCGGGCGCACGAACTCAAACCTTTTGATGTAATTTGCCCTACGAGTCGGTTCTGCAAAAGGACGGACGCTCTCAGGCAGACATAGGATGGCGTTTTTCGTTTTATAGCTCATTTCGACCCACTCCATTCAACACTGATGATATCTCCTGTTTCTTTCTGGGAGAGGAGCCGCCTTGAGAGCAATACTAGGGGCATACTAAGGTTCCCAGCCAAAGGCAAAAGTGTCATTCTGTCCCACCGCGAAGTGTCTTCCGGCTGCCACTCTGGCGACACGGGTTGGGAATCCCTGGCCGATTTGGAGACCCTTAGAGTGGTACACTTCACCCTGGTCCCCTCCTTGACGCGGAAGGCCTTCTGACCCACTCAGCTGACCCCGGATCGACGCAGAAGCCCTCACTGACGAAACAGCATCCCTGATCGCGGCAGGTGATCCGATAATTGGCGCCCAGACTCCAGTTAGGCTTAACGGGCCCATGCCAGAACAGGGAGGGAGGGTGCAGCGTTCGGTGCTTGGGATCCTGACTAGAACAGAACCCTTCAATTGCCTCAATATAAACACTCATCATAGGGTCTCATATTTCCGTTTATTGTCAGAGGGCCCCGACCAACGCAAGAGACCCTCTGTCATTAGCAGTCCCGTCCCAGTCCCTGTTGAGCAAATCTTCCCCTAACTGATTCCAGGCCCCTCGTCGACACAAAATTCCTTGTTAGAAGCTGTCGGCCCCTGCACGCTACAGAATCCTTGCATTGTTTCAGGGGCCCCGACCAATCTAAATCGTGGACCCGGCCTTGTCCTTGCTTGGGAAATGGGCCCGAGAGCTCAGACCGACATGGAGCCGACTTTTCGGTATTGGTGATCTCTGGCCAAAAAACAGGAACGCTCTGTCTCAGGGGTCTCCTATCGGTACAGGGCGCCCTCTTACTGACATTGGAGATCACGGCTTTACGGGCGGTAGTCCTTAATGTGACCTTCGGACCCTTCAGCCTTACAATCGGCCCCTTGATCTTCTGTCTCGAGAGACCCCTCGGCTCCTCTTCGGGCTCACTCAGATATCGCTCCTGGCCGACTCGGGGCCACTCGCCGCTACAGGACGCCTGTTAGGCACTGTGACTCCTGACTGACACAGGAGCCGCTCACTGTGTCGGATCCAAACATTGCAAATCGGGGCCATGGCCTTGTTCCTGCTTGGGAAATGGATCTCAAGGGCTCAGACGGACATGGAGTTCGGTTCCCTCTCGAGGCCCTATACAATGGGGACAGATAGCCATATGAGAGGGCCCTAAAAGAAGCCCTGTTACTGACATTTCGGGTCAAAACATGGTTAGTGGGCCAGGCCCGAGTCCAATCAGGCCCTTGATTTTTGGCTCAGAGGACCCCCCTTTCGGTCACTCTTCGGACCTTCTCAAAGTCCGTGACAGACTAGCGGCCACTAGCCGATACATGGCCCCCTGTTAGGCACTGTGGACGCCTCACCAACACAGCGTCCCTCTCAATTATTTCAGCGGCCCAGACCGATGTAAATGGTGGCCACCGGCCTTGCATTCGCTTGAGAAATGGACCCCCAGGGTACAGATTCGCGGGGGGTCTGCTAGGTGTTCGTGGTATCTGGCCGACTTTGACACCCGCCTTGTCTCAGGGTGTCCTCAAACGACGCAAGAGAACCTCTGACTGATATTTCAGTTCACGATCCTACGGGCCACGATTCTTTCGTGACCTACAGCCTGTACTTCGTGTTGATATGTCCTCCAACCGGGCCTTTGATCGTCGGTTCCGGTGGGCCTCCCGGACCCCTCTTTGGGTCTCATCGAGCACTGCCCTTGGTCGGTTCGGATCTCCTTGCGAGCACAGGACCCTCTGTTAGGTACTGTGGACCCCTGACAGGAACAGGAGCTCCGACCAATGTGAATCACCAGCCCCAGCTTTGTCACTACTTGGGAAATGGGCCCTCAGGTCTATAACGCCACGACGCACACGTGCGTTACTGGAGGTGTCTGACCGCCATATGGGCCCTTATTGGCTCAGAAAGGCCCTGATCAGCGCGCAGTGCCCCCTGACCGGCATTGGAGCGCCCGGCCCTGTTGGGCCGGGCCTCCTAATATGACTTACTGCCGGCGTTTTGTGCCCTGCGGGCCCTCAAGTTGGGCCCGTAATCGTAGGTCCCGGGGGACGTAACCTGCTTGCACGTGCCCCCCTGTGTCCCCTGCCTGCGCTTCCGGTTCAGCTGCAAGCGGCGCCTGCAAGCGGTGGTCTAGGCAGTGAACAATGTCTTCTGCAGTAGTGTGCTGCCTGGTCAGCTGAAGTTATCTAATGGCCTTGGTTTGTCTACAAAATTGCGACATAAGAAATTGGTGACCCGATGAAGTTCTCATGAGAAACGTGCAGCAGGCCACCTGCAAAATTTGCAGAACCTGGGTCGAGACCCCGTCCCATATTTCAAAGGAAGGGGCCGGCGACACATGGTCGCCTCAGTTGGATTGATAGAAGGAAACCTTATTGGCACCAGATGTGCACTTCATTGATTTACAGCGTGTTCCATGTTGCCGACTTTGTTCTGATCCGTCACCGCTAATAGTCAGTTGTAGGACAGAACTCCTTATGGCATTTACTTAAGCATTGCGCAAAACTTCGTACCGCTTACCCTGGTATACAAATCTTTGTAAACAAAAAACTTTTGACGGACAAAACTTTGCAACCCAAAATTTCTTAAACCTCGCATGCATAAATGTTTGTACCACATTTATCCGTGTACGCCAATATTTGGGAGCAAATTCAAACGCAATTAGTCCCCTTACATTTTCTCGTAGGCGCAATTCTTGCACTCCGCTTCTTCGTTTCCGAATTTGTTCACAGCGTATTTCTTTGCACATCAACTTTGTCGCACCTCACACATTCGTAAACGCAATCATTCGTGCCGCGCGCTTTCTTACAGCTAACTCTTCCCACCGCTCTTATTCGAGCTAGTAATTCCTGAAGTGGAAGACCCCTCGACTTCAGCACACAGGGACACTCCAGGAAGGGTCCCTATGTGCTTTAAGGCAGACAGTGCGCGGGTTCGAGCATAAGTCGTGTGTGATCCTCCAATTTACATAGGCACATTCACGCACATTGCGCTGCACGGCACATGCCCTTGGAGTTCAAGGCAGCATTGCTGGAGCCATACAGAGATGCCGGAAGACCCGAACGAAAATTTGGTTCAGCTGGCTGGCGACCTAACTAAGACGGCGGTTACCGGAAAGGAGGAACAGAAGACCAGATGCACCACCCGTGGCGCCATAGCGCCGGCACCGATGCGGGAGGGAGGACTATCGGAGGGCGGCTCTGGGCTCCTCATGCCCGGTGTCGTGAGTCAGCGGCGGAACCCTGACACAAATCATGCATTCCTGCCGCGAACTTGTTCGCGGGTAGCTCATCCAGGCGGTGATCTGGCAAGGCGAAGCAGGGCGACGCATCTCCTGCGATTTTGACATCAGACCTCGTGAAGAACTGTATGCACGAAGGCACTAGCGACGTAGTAGTTCCAGTGCGCGTCAGGAAAACCAGAGGTGTGGGCTTCATTTCCCGCGGTGCCTGCCCATGTTACCGCAGAACTGCCCGTCCGCGGTGTCGGTGCTTGCTGCGGGGACTGCAAGTGATGCCATAGAGTGTCAGCTGCTGAATGCGTTGTAGCATCCCAGTGACAAGATGTGTCCTGCACTAGCGAAAGCGACAGCTGGAGTGAGCAGGAAATTGCACTTTGGTTGATCTGTTTGACTTTCAGAGACCAATAAGGTATACCTGAAATAACAAGAAAGAGCTCCAGCTACTGATTTTTCGGCACGACGAATTTAAAGTTATTATGCTGGGCTATCAACTTTCAGTAGACCATGCGGTACTGGTCAAAAATGACATGATAGAACAAACGTTGGTTATTCTGACAATATTCAACATTTAAAACTGCATTCACGGTCATGAGCGCAAAGGCCGAGCCCGATTAAGCGAAAACTACACTTGCAAATCACGACTCGTGAATCGAGAAAATGCTCCAAATTTAAGCGCAATTTGAAACAGAAATATGTCAAAAGTAGCAAATAATCCGAGCTCCCACATCTTAACACCCAATACACAGCTTTACGGTAAGGCCTGCACCAAACGCAAGCGACTATGATGATTCATATCGAGCATAAGATCATACAATTAGTCACCACAAGCATCAAACACCACGAACATTATCCGAATCTCACGAAAATTCTGCGAATTCAGGTTGTCACGTCAGAGTAGCCAATGCACGGTAAGACAGAAATAAAAAGATACACGATAATATGGTAACACAACCCGAAATACAGGCGGCGAAACCGAAAGGTTTCGATGACCCACGCTGAGTGTTCATATAGAAAGAAATTGGCAAGCGGGCGTCGGTGTTCATAACAGCGAATATAGTGCTATTTCCTAGCATGCTGCTTAAGCCAGGTCCCTTGAAAACGCTTGTATGTTTGGCATCGGGCGAGGATTACAAATGTGCAATGATTGTAGATCTTGAGGCTCGCATTGTCTTTAGCTGCCGCTTAAATTTACGTTTTAAGGTTGGCATCTGTTGCGCTATGCTCCATTGCTGCATGACGGTCTACCATGTGTTCTAGTGTTGTGTTTGCTCTCGGCAAGCATGCGTCTTGGCAAGCATCGGTCTACCATGTGTTCTAGTGTTGTGTTCGCTCTCGGCAAGCATGCGTCTTCAATATGTTTATCAGCCCGTCGCGAATGCTACGCTTTATTCCTCCCACATAACGTAACCTTGAGCAGAGGTTTCAAGGTCATGGTCTGGCAGGATCTTGAAAGTGTCAGCAGAGAGATCAATTCCATGCTATGCTTTCTGCGCGCTTCGTCTTTTCAGCTCATTAACACGTGTATGGCGAATCCTACTCCCAGTTGGATAAGTATCTTCCTCTTTCTCCAGAGCTGATCGTGCTAGTATGGACTTACAAGTACCACTGGAACGGAATCGGCAGGTTGTGTGCGATGTGTTTCGTAGTGAAAGAATTACCGAGATGCTGCCCGATTTTGCAAAGAGATCTGGCAGAGAGCCTCAACCCATTGGCCAGACGCCGGAAATTCAGTTGATTTAGCCTTAAAGTCGTTTTGATCTCAGACCACATTTAGCTGGCAAAGATGACTCATGTGAGCGCATAAAGGCTATCGCTAGAAGTGGTGCACAGCGACTGCTATGGCCTCACCTCTCGTTTATACACCGAGACCCCGAAGTTCATTATGTTCGATGAGTTGTAAATTGTTGGTAGTAGCTAATAGTAAACGCCGAGTGCTGTCAATGTAATGAACTTTTTCTCGATAACGTTGTTTAAGCATTACGTTATGGTATGTTCAAGACTGATAACTCGGTATAAGCACCCTGAACTCATAATGCTAAGCTATGCATAGAGTTGCAGGCGTTGTGAAAAGTGTTGCGAGGTTTGCAAAAGCGTAACTAACAGCGGGAGCACCAGAGTGGTGTGTTCGATCTTTGCAGACTGTACTTAAGAATGATGTGAAAGGAGGATTTTGGTTGGTACCCAGACGGGCTCATTTTTTAAACGTTTATTTGAAGTGAATACGGATGATTACGATCACGCAAATAGGGAAGTCATGCGCAGATAATTTTAATGTGTGTTCATGAAGGTGTGCTCTGTGCCGTGTACACATACCAATGGCTTTGTTCTTCCTCACACCACTTTTGTAACAGTTGTGGCACACCAGTGATCCGGGGATTGTGTGCTTTCCTATGGCAGGCTCAACTGTTGCTTCATCATTCACTTTCGGTGAATCGTGCCTCATGCTGCCATAATTTCTGACCAAGCAGTTGCGAACTCTAGGGCCATTCTGTGATGTTAAGCTGGATTGCCACGAAAGCCTGTGTGCTAGGTCAAGTTTGTTGATGACCGCAGTATCTTCGGCTCTTGCTCATTTGGCTAAAATCTTACCGTTCTGGCAAGCCGAGGGATGTGTTTTCGCACCCCATGTTCAGGGGGGGGGGGGGGGGTTAAGCGGCTTGAGTGGGTGAGCGGAAGGAATTGGGAAAACCTGCCCAAAAATTGGATTCATCCAGGGACGTAACCCACCTTTTCAAAGTTGGGGGCGGGTGACGCTGGACCTCCCGACCAAATAAGAACCCCCGGGCAGGCTTCAAGTTGTTAATACAGGAGCTCGCTTTTCAAACCTTCAGCACATATCTGCAGTTTACCCCAAATGCTCATTACCTTTACCTTTTTGAATGCTTCCATATGCGCCTCACATCCACGCGCCAATGCAGATTTGACACATGAATATTCACAACACGTGAATACAGACTTTCCCTCCATGACAACCTTGCCACTGGAACGAGGTGGCACCGACTGAGCCTTCCCCTTTAACGGATAAAAAACTGCTCAGAAGACCCTCACTAATACACCTAAAAGCTTATCGCCCAACAGACACGAAAACACCTGACGCCAATCCCTCCCTCCCGCCCAACAGACACTAATACATCTGACAGCCAATCCCTCCCCTCCCGCCCAACAGACAGTAATACACCTGACAGCCAATCCCTCCCCTCCCGCCCAACAGACCCTAATACGCCTGACAGCTAATCTCCTCCCCTCACGCCCAACAGACACTAATACACCTGACAAGCAATCCCTCCACTCCCGCCCAACAGACACTTTACACCTGACAGCCAATCTCCTCCCCTCACGCCCAACAGACACCAATACACCTGGCAGCCAATCCCTCCCCTCCCGCCCAACAGACATTAATGCACCTGACAGCCAATCCCTCTCCTCCCGCCCAACAGACACTAATACACTTGACAGGCAATCTCCTCCCCTCCCGCCCAACAGACACTAATACACCTGACAGCCAATCTCCTCCCCTCCCGCCCAACAGACACTAATACGCCTGACAGCTAATCTCCTCCCCTCACGCCCAACAGAAACTATTACACCTGACAGCCAATCCCTCCCCTCCCGCCCAACAGACACTAATACACCTGACAGCCAATCTCCTCCCCACACGCCCAACAGACACTAATACACCTGACAGCCAATCCCTTCCCTCCCGCCCAACAGACACCAATACATCTGACAGCCAATCTCCTCCCCCCACGCCCAACAGACACTAATACACCTGACAGCCAATCCCTTCCCTCCCGCCCAACAGACACCAATACATCTGACAGCCAATCCCTCCCCTCCCGCCCAACAGACACCAATACATCTGACAGCCAATATCCTCCCCTCACGCCCAAGAGACAAGACATTCCAGTTAATAGCAGCCCTAAACACTGCGTTCTGACCCATTCGGCTGACCTTCACTTTCACGACCGTGTTAATACCGTCATTAAAACTGGCGGCACACTCCTTGGGCCGATTTGCCCTGTAGCCAAGGCGCTACGTAGGCGCGTGCTAATTAATCAGCGCAAGAGCGCACTTTGGCTATTGCGGCGCAACATACGATGTGAGCCCAACTGTCGTGGACACGAACGGGCTACAGACGTTACAGAGCCGTGTACTGTCGTGGACACGAACGGGCTACAGACGTTACAGAGCCGTGTACTGTCGTGGACACAAACGGGCTTCAGACGTTACAGAGCCGTGTACTGTCGTGGACACGAACGGGCTTCAGACGTTACAGAGCCGTGTACTGTCGTGGACACGAACGGGCTACAGACGTTACAGAGCCGTGTACTGTCGTGGACACGAACGGGCCTCAGACGTTACAGAGCCGTGTATTGTGGTGGACACGAACGGGCCTCAGACGTTACAGAGCCGTGTATTGTGGTGGACACGAACGGGCTACAGACGTTACAGAGCCGTGTACTGTGGTGGACACGAACGGGCCTCAGACGTTACAGAGCCGTGTACTGTCGTGGACACGAACGGGCTACAGACGTTACAGAGCCGTGTACTGTCGTGGACACGAACGGGCTACAGACGTTACAGAGCCGTGTACTGTGGTGGACACGAACGGGCCTCAGACGTTACAGAGCCGTGTACTGTCGTGGACACGAACGGGCTTCAGACGTTACAGAGCCATGTACTGTCGTGGACACGAACGGGCTACAGACGTTACAGAGCCGTGTACTGTCGTGGACACGAACGGGCTACAGACGTTACAGAGCCGTGTACTGTCGTGGACACGAACGGGCTACAGACGTTACAGAGCCGTGTACCCAGACTGGAGATACGCACACTGCCCCGGACGCCGACAGGCGATGTACTCAATGACTTGGCCGCGAATGCCTAAAACACAACGGCCTGTTCGAAAGCTTCTCCTTTTCCGCGGAACGTGTTACAGCATCTCAAGCCTGCCCGGCTACAGCACTGACGTGTTGGCTGAAGCACGCATGACGCGAAAGGACTCAGGCTTCGTAAGACATGTACACTCCATGCATCCCGTCGCCATGCACACTCCCTGCATCCCGTCGCCATGCATCTGTCTAGAAATCATACATGCTGAATACGATCAGACTGCGAAAGTTATGAAACCTGCCTACCTGAATCCTGCGGCCGGCAATGCGATCCCCATTCCTCGCTTCCGGTGCGGTTTGCAACGGCCGAATCATCGAACCCACCCAGCAGCCACTGCCAGCTCGAAGTTATGATGCGTGCTTCACACTCGACGACGCCTGGCAATGTTCGCATACACGTCCAGCGAATACTCATGCAGCATCCTGAAAGCTTGAGACCCCTTGTCCATGCAGGTATTTCTGGAGACATACGGAGCAACGAAACACCGGCATCGCTAGGAGTAATTTATTCCTTTTTTCCCCTAGATGGAAGCCTTCTGTGGTGACACGAATAAATTTCCATTTTTCCGACTCCCGGACTGACTGATTGAAATCAAACATTTTTTTCGGCACCAATGTTGGAAACATCGGCAGCCTTGATGCGGCTCAGGCCGTCCAGCGACTCACGCCGTCCACCCCTGTTTCTTGAGCAATTAGCATCTTCTAGCGGCCCAGCGGCGGCGCACTGCGCTCTGCGTGCAGTCGGCGGGTTTTCGCGTCCTCCCTTTCAGGCGTTCGCCTACCTCCCCTCGCAGCACACTTTGCCTTAGTGAAGCGCTCTGATCAAAGTGTTGACTTTTCGCGAATCGTCCGTTTCACTGCCTTTGTCATGACCAGTCTTGTGTTGAAATAAATGGCATGCGGGAATGAACGGTGCACGCGCGTCTCTGCCAACTCGAGAGCCTCCCGCGACTCGCGCGCTGTCTCAGCACTGTATGACTTACCGCGCACGTGGCTCTCTTCACCCTTATGTTTTCAGCAGAAATGAATGATACAACGTGAAAAAAAGATGCAAGGGGGTTTAACGTAGTCCAACCAGCCGCCCCAAGTTTCCAGCTCATAAAAACATGTCATCAGCGTTCCTTTGTCCTTGTGCACCTGCATGGTGGGTAAACACCGTTTGTGGCTCTTGCTCGGACAGCTACATGGTAGCAAATTGGCTTTGTGGGCATAACAAAAAACAAAACAAAAAGAACATCGGTGTGAGGAGCCAGGAGCCATCCTTCATGTGTATGTCTGGCTTGACCCCATCGTTGATGACTGCTGTTGCCCTTTCACAAGTCCGGAAGCCAAGAGCGGCGCCTGGGGCATGTGCTCCTCTCAAGCGCAGAGAAGGCCGCTCCCCGCGGAGCGCGGAGAGACGGGAAAGGCTAGTCACGAAACGACGCGTACTTCCTTTAAGTGCAAGGTAGGACGTGAGCATCACTGGATGTAAAACAGTAGAATTATGACGGTAGAAAATGCAGATGTGTGAAGAAACCGAACGACGCCAAATGACTACCAGCCGGATTTATTACGTTCAGGACTATGGTCTCGACCAATGGCATCCTTTCCGGAGCTGTATGCTAGGCCCTAAGATCAGGAATTGTTGTCTACAGATAATGAGAGATGTAGCAGCCGGATCCGTGAAAATCGTCGGTTCTGGAATGCAAAGTAAAATGTTTGTGATCGACTCACCGCTTTTCCATCATTTCATCAAGTCGATTGCGGGTTTAGACGAGACATGTTGCCAGTTATCAGTCACCAGTTCCATGGAGATTTGGATGAAGGCAACTAATCGCGATATGCCCGATGAGGGATGCTGAGCGGCCTCAAGAATGTATGTATATGAATGTATGAAGTATGGTTGTAAGCAACGAACAGCAGTAAGGAGGGATAATATGGAACAAACAATACAGCAATGGGGAGGACGAACAATATCAACGTTTCTGCTTCTCACGATCAGACATTTCATGTCGACGAGCCCGATGCTGAAAAAGATGCGATGCGAGCAATTAATTGCGTATTCTAAGATGCGCCGTGCCAAGAAATGCGATAGAAAGAATGGCGTACCAAAAAATCCTTGCGCAAAGAAAAATTACCGAGAATATTGGAATATCTGGGAACATGGGAGGCACCGAGAAAATAAGAAGAAATGGGATATGAAGACATGCTAATAAGGATTAGAAAAAATGCAACACAAGGATAACTGCTTACGCTAACTTTGGGGTTTGTAGAGTGAGGAGAATAAATTTTGAAGACACCACTAGTTGGATGAGAGGACTTGAATGCGCCAATTATGGGCACAAAGTCTAAGATGTTTTAACTGCGATAAAAAGATACCCGAATAATTTTGCCCAATTTTGGAAGAATACGATGCCAATGTCTTAAGTGAGTATTTTTGCTCAAGTCATGCAGGTGCCTACCAAATTATTTTCTAATTCAGCAGTGATTAATATAATTCAGTCCACAACCCACCTGCGCACCTTGCCGTTTCCAGTCCGTTGGTAACCTTGACCATGACTATGAGCAATTTTCTTTCGTCTTTTGCTCATGATTATCAGCGTGACTGTCTATTGTGTTCAGTGGCGGGCCTGCTGGTCATTTGTCTTGCTCTTGTTGGGAGTCGACACGGTCGTGCGGGCACCACCTTATCGCCCGCCGTAAAGTGGTTCATAGGATTTGGCTCAATCACGCAACGCTCGAGGCGGAGCAAGTCGAATGTTGTGTAGGCTCCTGCTACTGCAGAGATTGTGTGAGATGATGTACAGCTTTGCATGTGTTGCCATGTGCTGGGAATCCTATGCCGGCGCCCCTGGTCTGTAACATGAGGCCTATGAATGACAAGGAAGACATGCATCTGTGACAGTTTAGGGGTCTACGTGATGGCGAAAGCCGGATGAGACATGACGAACGATTAAAGCCTCTTACAGGGCGAAGCAGCAGTAAGTTGTCCTGTTACAACATGACGAAACATTACAGACCATTACAGGGCGAAGTAGCATTTAAGTTGTCCTGCTACGTAAAACGAACTGGACCAATGGAGCACTTTGGATCAGTGGCTACCGTTCGTAAGATCATGCTCGGCCCTTCTCTTCATACCGTTTTTAAGCCAAAAGCTTGCAAGGGGAGAGTCGAGGTCATTTCTTTAAAAACAATATTAGGCACTTTGCGGCGGCCAATTTTAAGGCCTGGCTTTGGTTTTTTCAATTTTTTCAGCGAGCCTAGCTGTTGACTGAGTTTTTTATGCATCTTGTGCAGTTTGAGAATTACCTATCTAAACAGATCAGAAGTAAAATACAGCCACACGTACAACTGATACTGCACATTTAGTTAAACATGACGTACAAATGCTCAGAAGCGTTCAAGTAAAGCATTCCTGCCGTCACCGCAGCATCCCCTTCAGCTTTGGCAAGGCTATCCACTCGCATTGGCAAGGCTATCCATACTGACACTCAGCTCTAGTCTTAGGCTAGCGCTCAGTCCTAACAGAACATTAACACCTGTCCCAAATCTTGATAGCCCCCCCCCCCTCCCCCAGCACTAAGCCTAGCTCTCCTGGTTAAGCCGCGAAAACATCCACGCTTCGAACGCTGCCGAACACCGCTACATATCCATCACATCGCAATTGTTTTGATTTCGCCCAAGCCCACTGTAACTGACTCAGGCTTCTGCATCCTGAATATCAGGATTGTGAGTAGGTTTTCAGACGGGATCGCGCTATATAGTACGTGGATGTGACATTTACCACCATCAGTGTGCCGGCATTAGTGTTTGTGATCTGCACTGTAGTTCACTAAGCTCGGCTGTCTGCCGCGCTACCACCGCATCCCACGACACCCTAATCATAAGCGTCTGTCTCGAAATGGCCCTGGCAGTTGGTGAGACGTAAAGCCCCAATCATTGTTGTTGAACTGTACTGCAGGTGCTGATATTCGGTGGTGGCGATGCCGTAAAATACAAATGAAATATTTAATATCGTCTGACATCAAGGTGTAGAGTACACCGCTAAGGTCCAGCGTTAAAGAAGTCAACAACATTCAGACGTGGATCAGTGCCTATCAAGAATCGAGACAAATTGACTTGAAGCGTCGTTTCGATTGCAATTCAGATTGCATTCGTCGTGCAGTGATAGCTGCCAACTTCAGCGGCCGTAACCCGTCACTAGGAGTGTTAGGACCATCGTTAGGGATTGTAAAGCTAACTAGGCATGTCGTTTAAAGTCATCTAATGAAATAATGCCGCATTCACGTCAAAGGCGCAGCGCTCCCTGAAATATTTAACGTTCGTGGCGCCGTAGCTGCTAACCTATTCGGAATATGAATCAGGGAGTTACACGGGTGAAAACCGCGACTGGCATTAACCATGGAGACTGCAATGGGATTTAATAAAGCGTGCGATGCCACTAGTTTTTGTTTCGTGGCAGTCATCGTCTGCCCTCCAGCCACATTGTGCCTGTGGAGATTGCAACACTGGCCGTCGCGTATTTGCGCCTCAATTGCGAAACATATTCTATGCATGGTGTGTGTGTGTGTGTGGGAGGGGGGGTGTGTGTGGGTGTGTGTGGGTATGTGTGGGTGTGGGTGTGGGTGGGTGTGGGTGTGGGTGTGGGTGTGGGTGTGGGTGTGGGTGTGGGTGTGGGTGTGGGTGTGGGTGTGGGTGTGGGTGTGGGTGTGGGTGTGGGTGTGGGTGTGGGTGTGTGGGTGTGGGTGTGGGTGTGGGTGTGTATGTGGGTGTGGGTGTGCGTTTGTGTGGGCGGGTGTTTGTATGTGGGCGTGGGTGGGTGTGCTTGTGTGTGTGGGTGTGTTTGCGTGTGTGTGCGTGTGTTTATATCGAAGTCTTTATCATTTTTTACGGAGCCGTACTTAACTAATATCCGTAATTCCTAGCTTTGCCTTATGCATGGCCCGTGACAAAATATAAAACAACCCTCTGGGCTACATAAGCCCCGCTTGTGTGAGGTCCCTTGTAAAACACATACGAGCGGTGCGTCTGACCCAGAGTCCGAAGGCCTTTTTAACCAGTTCAGCGGTGCCTCGTTGGCATCGACTCCATCTGAGGATAGAGGGTCAGGCCATGCTGTGCACCGTGCTCTGCGTGCATCTCACTAGTGCAGTGATCCGATGTTCCGCAATCATTAGATGTATGCACGTGCCGGAGCGCCATTGGCAGTGACTGCACGTGCGAGGGGCTCACCCAGGGAGGAGGCCCTACGTGCAGGCAGGCACTACCGGTGCGCCTGACGGGCATTTACGAGAACAACATCCTCGCTCCATGCATTGCTTAACCCACTTGTTGGCGGCGACTGCGATGCCTGGAGCTGGCTCGGCGCCGGCTTTTTAGCCCCTGTTTTTAAGCTGGGGCAACCTTCATGACGATCGGTGCATCTGCCTTCAGCCAACTGTACCTTAATATCAGTGTATTTCATCGTACAACAGGTGTATGCACCTGCTCCCGTCACGCATCTCAAAATGGATGAGGTTTGGCGGAGCTCATCGGACGAGTTTAGGCCGCTTTAAGTAAAGGCAAACTTCATTGGCCAACTCCCACTGATCGCACTGACTCGCTCAATATCTGTTGGCGAACAAAATGAGCACTGCGAATGTCACGTGACACTACTGACGGAAGATTGGTGCACATTGCAAACAGCCAAAGGAGCTCTAACCATTGACATAAATGTGCGCTGACTTCCCTCAAACTCTCTCCCTCTCTCCTTCTACACACAGCTAGCACAGCACAGTTATATGACGCTTAAGCGGCGTGGTCCACATTTGTATGGGGTTTTGAACTGAAATAGCCATCTTGAAGATAATTCGGCGCAGGTTGCATCCCCACCTTCTTAAGACCTAAAATCCTCTACTTTTTGAGCTAAACGCCCGCAAAAAAGTGTAAACTATTTTTTTGCAGACTATTTCAAGGCTACCAAGGCATGCATAGCGCCACAGCGACTTCTTTAAAATCCTGGCACCCCATTAGCCCTGCGGCGTTCAAGGCCAAGAAAAATATAATCGTCGAGCCGTTCAGATCTGGCGTCTGTGAGTTCAATGAGTTCAATTTTCGGATATAACCACCGTCAACTGGCTTTCGCAAGTCGTACAAAGTACGATAACGTCATCAAGCAATGATGCATTGTTTGATGACGTCAAATGACAATGACGATGCACAGTAGAATGACGCATTGAGAGGCATGTTTACTACACGGAGAAACTGTGCTGTCGAGAACAAAGCAGTTGAAGATGTTGAAGCAAGCATCAAATATGATGAAACAAGCTTGTTTATAACTGTTGGTGTTCTTCTGAGTAGAACAAGCTATTGCCAACGACAGCATTTTTCTGTTAAGTAAATATGCTGCTCAATACTTCACTGTCTAATTATGTCATCGCACTGTGCACAACATTGAGAGCCAGCTGTCGTCCGTTATATCTGGAAATCGTGCCCACGAACACCAGATATGACCAGCTCGACGGTAATTTTTTGCTTGGCCTTGATCACCCCACGGCTAATGAATTATCAGGACTTCAATGACATTATTATGGCGTTATGTATGCATGAGTGACCTTGAAAGAGTCCTTAAGCAGTTTGGACACCTTCGCGGATGTGTAGTTCGGAAACTAGAGGGGTTTAGGTCCTATGAACAGCAGTGCTGTTAACTGCACTGCATGATCTTCAAGACGGCTCTTTCAGCTCCAAACCCCACACAAATATAGAGCACTCCCTTTAACATGCGCCCGGGTGGCCGGCTAGGTACCCTTCGCTCGGGTGGAGGGTCAATTTGACCCACTGAGATCTCGGGAACTAAGAAAGCTAGACACCAAATTTACAGGGTGTGTTGACCTGCACGTGAACTCACCTCATTAATCATGTTTATGACTTCTTATTGTTGAAAGCCTGCGTTTTTTAATTGAAATTTCCTGTTAACTCTTTGAAAAGATCCTCCTTGGTGGACCCCCATCTATGCAGCCATTATGCGTATTAGCATGATTGGCTGGCGAAACGAAAAAACGTGATCCGCTTCGGGATAAGTGGTTTTGTGATAATATTTTTCCCTGTTCAACAGCTGGCTGTAAAGCATGATGGGTCGACACCTGAAGGCGTTGAAAGTTTTAATGATTGCCCTCTTGGCCAGCATATAAGCCGCCTATCGTGACACGTTTCCGCACCACGTTGGCGTCGCGCGGCGGACGCGCACCTGGGTGCCCATCGAACTTCAGCTGTTTTGACGCTCCTCGACGATATATTTGAGTAGAACATTAAATCGACAAGAGCTTATGAATGTATACCGTTTCATCAATTTTGGATAGCAATGACGTATATCGTCATAAAAATCATGGATTGCCAAAGAATTGGTAATTTTCCTGCAGCATAGCCATCCGCATGAAGATACAAAAGATCTGATTCTTCTTCTTCTTCTGATCTGAAGATCTGAAGAAGATCTGACATAAATCGTACGATAAAAAATGGCCACGACTTGGAAACTAAAAATGTTAGTGTAATGGGCGTTGTACTAATAAATGCGAATCGATCGGAGTTTTGTCAAGGGTTGAGCGTTCTGTTATAAACAAGCACAACACAAGCATGGACAAAATGTTGCAATCCTCGAAATCTGACTTCTGATTTTTGAATCAGTTGCACTGCTGACTAGCTGCTCTCATTGGTATCATACCTCGAATTTTTGACGAACAAGGATTGCAATGCGCCTTTTGCCAGGACCATTCCCTTTCTCCCACAACCACTGCGAGGTTTTTCGTCGCCAGTTTGGGCAGGGTCTCCCACTCGTCTGTGCAGTCACTGCGAGGTTTTTCGTCGCCAGTTTGGGCAGGGTCTCCCACTCGTCTGTGCAGTCACTGCGAGGTTTTTCGTCGCCAGTTTGGGCAGGGTCTCCCACTCGTCTGTGTAGTCTTAGATTGTGTCAAACGCTGGATGGGATGGCATCGGTAAAAAGGAGGGAAGCTGGCGGGCCGGCGTTCTGAGGAGTTCGGGCAAATTGGGGAGGCATATCAGCGAAGCCCAACTGAATGCGCCGGGATAATTGATAGTACTATATCTACTCATAGTATATTCATAGTACAAAATACCCAAGCCAAGAACGTGGCATGCATTGCCCATGCCTGTACGATATCCCGAAAAGAAATGAAGTTGAGGTCATATAAAACTACGATGACAAACGCCCCAAAGCAAGCAGCAAAGTGCTGAGAAAAGTGTTTGCCGATGCGATGATGTTAGAGTTAAACTGAACACTGACCGGCGGTTCCTTAAGCAGGTGACGTTCCTAGGTGAATCCATCTGTCACGTGACCGGCACGGTGAACAGGCATCACGTGACCGGCACGGTAAACAGGCATCATGTGACCGGCACGGTGAACAGGCATCACGTGACCGGCACGGTGAACAGGTATTACGTGACCGGCACGGTGAACAGGCATCACGTGACCGGCACGGTAAACAGGCATCATGTGACCGGCACGGTGAATAGGCATCACGTGACCGGCACGGTGAATAGGCATCACGTGACCGGCACGGTGAACAGGCATAAATGTCGACTCTGGTGCCAGGAGCGTCCCACCGGTAAGCCCTTTAGGACCACGGGGTTTAGGTTTAGGGCTTAGGTTAGGCTTAGCTCCGCACCTCAATGTTTGGTGTTCTCAACACCCGAGTCGAGTGATTCTCCTTCTTCCATGGCAGATTTTTTTCAGAAGAAACTTACCTGAATACGCTGCAATTTTTGTTGCGGAGGTCAGGGTGCCTCGAGAACATTTATTCCATGATGGAGTGCTATCCCGCTTTGAGAAAACAGCAAACAAAACAAAAAAAATTGGTTCGGACGTTTTCCAGGAAGTGGATTGAAAGAGGAGGACCGATAGCGGCGACAACGAGGTCTCCAAAGCAGATCCCGTTGGATTTTTTCCTGCGGGATCAAGTTTCAGGCCTGATATAACAAAGATGGGTGAAATATCTGAAGGACCTCTAGGAACGCATCATTATCGCATGAGGATTTGCGGCAGAAGACGCGTCGGGAAAAACCTGATGACTCAGCGAAATACCTGATGGTGATGGCTCGTCCGACGACTTCGCGTGTGCCGCGCTGTCCTAAGGTGCACATGGAAATACACGAAACGTAATAACCCTTTCGTGTCTTTCTTACATTTTAATTAAAGGTGGATATTTATGCCTGCGTTAATTGGCACTTGTCATTCTGTATGGTATGGTTTCTACCCACCCTGTATATCAGTCATTTTTATGATTAAACACTTCTAAATAAATTTCTAACTGTTTTAAATGTGTTAGTATTTGTAGAAAAGCATGGTTTTAGTGCGTTTGAAGCACCTGATTACAAAAAAAGGGACTGAAGCAAACTGTTTGGAGTAAGGCATCTTACGCAGACCTCGAGTTTTAAATTTTGTTGTACAAAGGCGAAACGATTTCAGGCGACGTGTTATGTGCCGTGTTAGTTTCTGAATTTGGAGCTTATCCCCAAAAAAGTCCAATACAAACACATTTATAAATCAACATCTTTCTCTATTGCTTCGTTGCACCCTCCAACAAACTCGATATGAACAGAAAGCGAGAACACTCCCACCCGCGAGAACGGGTCATTGGCTGCACGAATTGAAGTCAATGGGTTGTCAACGACACCTGTAACAGCATAGGCCATTTGGTGCCAGTTATTCCACGCTCGTGTGACCCGTGACATGGCGCCGACTCACGGGCGTTCCCGCGCTCCCCGCACGTCACGATCTGGGCCGCCGGTGACTGCGGTCGGCGGGCTGGCAGCTGGGGGGGGGGGGGGGGGGGGGGGGGGGGGCGTGAGGCCACTGCCCAGTGACTGTCCCCCGCGTCCGAGGTGGCACCCCACTCCGCGGGCGACGCCGGCGGCTGTCGGGTCGCGTGCAGAACCGGTGACCGTGCTGCGTCCCGCGCGCGCCCCGCGCGCCGCCGGGGCCGGGCTCGCCGCCGTTGCGCAGGTTCGCCTGGGTAACGGAATGCAGTGGAATGTTGCAGGTGTTGCAGCGGAGCCGTCACCAGGGCGGGGCAGCACGAGGTCAGCCTGAGACGAGGGCCACCAAGACAGTCGCGGCGCGGCGGGGCACCTTCGTCCGCACGGCCTGCTGGGGCCGTACGTGGCCACTGCTCGCCACGTAGCTTTTTATGAAGTCATTCAAGCGCGCGCCAAGTGTTGACGCTAGTATGAAGCGGCGAGGGTGTTTCTTGCGTCAAATTCAACTCGGCCGCTTACTGTCGTAGACGAGAGGAGTATTGAGGATTCCAGTTATCCGTACGAACCGTTTTGATATCCCACTTTTGTCATATGAAGCATAATTTTCTTGATCAGAGGAAAGGGGCTAATTTTTTTTCACCGGGCTGAAAAAGTAACTCATTCATCGAGGCTGAAAGAAGCACTTTATATTTACTCTAAACTACGGCGCGTCTTTCCGACCAGTTTCCGAGAAAACAACCAGCAATGGCGTATTCTGCATCTCGTGCATCATCTGACTGTGCTGTCGACCGGATACGATGCACATTAATCCGAGATGCAGACCTTATCGGTGCACTGGTGGCGTGTCGTACCGATCAATCGTCTCGGGGGCGTGCGGATCTGACCTCACGACCCGGACGTCAGCACCTTCCCCCGGGCCGGCCGTGTTATCGGGCCGTTGGGCCGCAATGCGCCACCAGACTCGGGCACGTGCTGCGCTAAGCACTTTATATAGGACCACATAACGGCGTCACGTTGCGTCACGTTTTGGTGGCCAGCGGGTTGCATCAGCCATGGCTAGTGCAAAGAGCGCCAGCGGTATAAAGATTACACTGCAGTATGTACATAGCCGAGTAATGTTCATGGCATAGTTCTCCCAAAAGACTGTCTTGCCTTTATGTACATCTGGTACAAACCTGGCTGTTTTGCTGTTTTTATTCACATTTCTGTGATCTGAACATGTTATGCATTTTAGCGCATTTGTTATCACAGGAGCCATGGTGTGTCACATCGGCAGCGTGCTCCACGACGCTCACTTATCAAAGGCTATGGTGACGCAGAGTGACCAGACCGCGTGTGGACCAACTGATAAACAGGTTTGATAGGCAGGTTTGTTCAGGATTGGTACCGCACATCGACTCAGTGTGCTATTGGCAATAGGGCTAACGGCCATTGGTTTGTGGGGTTTTGTGTCACATGCTTCTGCGGAATATGGAATAGTTTGTGCAGCTTTACCTAGCTCTGAATGCTGGCTGTTCCACTTACAAAAAGCAGTTCGATGGAGAAAACATATGAATAAGGACTAAAAAAGCACTACCACTACATTTCAGTCCAAAAAAGGTCAGCACCTCATCCTGTTACCTCAGAGCATCCCTAAGGATTCGTTTTGAAAAAGTTCTGAATGGTTGTGGACAAAGTGTCGATATGTTTTTGCTCAGTTCTGCTTTAATGGGAAGCTTCCGATCTTGTCAGTTTTTAATCCATGACTTGTTTTTCTATGTCAGGCGGCCCCGTTGTGCTATAAATTACAAATAATGCTTGTTTACACTCCGAGGAGGTTTTTAGCTTACTCTTTTCAGCTTTATCACTTCAAAATTTATAACGATTGTTTGGCTGGTTTTGCAAGGTCAGGCTAACCAAGTTGTGCCTTCCTTGTGCATCAAAACTTGGCCTTTGTGATCATATTTGGACTTATGTGCGTCATGCCGTTTAAATATTATCTACAGACATCTTACAAATTTGGGATGATTTCTAGCACTGTTTTCCCCATTGATGTAGTACTTGATATAGCTGGGCGGGCCAATGTAACAATCGCATCAGTTCATCCGACCTGGCATGACATCAGAGGCCACATGTGCTGATATCCACTAGTGCCTACCGGACAGAGTTTAAAAACTGTTCGGTAGGCACTAATGAACAGAGAGCACTTCAAGACAGAAAGAGAGAGCTTGTTTAGGAGAGCTCGTTGCATAGCTCTATTCAACGCCGTTGCCGGAACGTCGTAGCGTGCTTAGTTCTTCAGATAACAAGAGGGGTCTGTGTAATTTGGCCGTCGTTACCTGATTTGACCTGTCAATGTTCGCATCCGCCAGCACTTAGTTACACACATCAGAAACAGTTCGCCGAGTGCTTTCCATTGCCCTTTTCTCTGTGAGATCTTCGGGAGTATCTGACGATAATCATTTACGTAAAGCTGCCCACGTGCAACGATCAAGCTATCTGTTTGTGACGTTTGTGGTTCGTTGATTCCTGTCCAAGTGGAGCGTAGTGCCATCTACAGCCGGCGTTTTCACAGCAGGTAGGCATGCACACAGGTGCGGATTCAGATGCAAATAGGCCACGGTGGTGATGACTCGGCCCCTTGATTGGTGAGCGAATGGCACGAGCGGGAAGGCACACATTTGACTGTGTGCAGCAACCAAGCCACCACGACAGATAAATTGCAAGGGTTAACAGCAAACACAGGACCTCATCGGAAAAAAACTTAAAGTATATGTGGACCGAGAAAAAGCTTCCTCTTTGCCACCAACATTGTCATCTTGTGATAATCGTATCATTTTAGAACGACTTATTCAATGGCTCTCTTATATGGAACACAAAATATTTACCACATGAGGTAAAAGTCGTCAGCAAAAGACTGTGTAACAAAAGCATGACAAAGGAGTTGTTTGTATAACCTGGTAAGACAAAATCGGTAGAGACGTAAGTAAAGACGTAAGCAGGGCCGCGTTATCCAGTGTAAATAGCAGCTGTATGAATTATGATAATTGATTTTCTGCGATGGTTAAATATCGCCCGTTGCGATGCAATCACCATTTTTGCGACACATAATGCATCACATTTAACACGCGCCCGGGTGGCCGGCTGAATACCCTTTGCTCGGGTGGGGGGTCGATTTGGCCACCCTGAGATCTCAGGAACTAAGACAGCTAGTGACACCACGTTCACAGCGTGTGTTTACCTTTACGTAAATTCAGTTAGGTCAAATTTTGAGGTTCCTAGGTCATGACGCTCTGGTCAAATGAGATCAAACGAGGTCAAATTTCAGGTTGGTCTCCAGGGTCCCCAGAACCTAGGTAACTGTTTGTAAGCAAAAGGCCACATGCTCATTTAAAGTATTTAAAGCAAGTGACCTTGTTTGACCTTTTGAAGGTCATGGTGAGCAAAATCATGCAAAACTCCTCTGAGTTTTGCATTTGAATAAGCAACAAAGATCACTCCAGACAATATGTTTCTAAAAAAAAATGTTGACCCGGATCATTTCAGGTTAATGACCTATTCTGACCTCTAAGAAGTCCATAGAAAATGTATAATGCGGTTCCTGCTATCAACAAGTTAGAAATGAGCGCCAGGGACTATCCCATGCAATGCGCCCCAGAGTAATAAAACAGGTTAGTTATGAGCTTGGCTGACCTTCATACCTGACCTAAGGCCGATTTAATTTGCTCATTCAGTTGGTGTGTTGCCTAACAAAGCATCTCAGATATATAGCTTCGTCTAACACTCCGATGTTGCATCAGATTGAACGGTTCCCTAGAAATGGACTTCGCTGAAACCATGGTCTGATTTTGGCCTGCCGTAGATCAGTGACCTCGCAAGCTGCATCTAAATTTTTGATGTCAAACGGTTTGCTATTCAACTGTCTACAGCTATGAACAATTTGGCTGTTCGTAAATCGCTCCTGAAAAAACCTATGGGGGGAGTCAATTTAACTCCCTCTTACCCGAGAGCGTGTTAAACAGGATATGATCCTTTTAATGTTGTTTCCGATGCATTTTGTTGACTACTCAGTTTGAAAGCATAACATCAAATACAGTCCCATACTTTTTGGCAGTAAAAGACCGGTTTCACTATGCCGGGATCACTATCCCCTTTGCATTAGCTCGTGCGTATGGTACTACAAATACCACACGGGCCGGTAAAATGGCTTCCCAGGACCGACGTCGCTGTTTAAATTTTTGCCCTACGCCAAAAGACGAGGGCAGTAATTTCAGGACACAGTCCTGGAAAATTTTCCCCGGCCCAAGTGAGGTATACCCTTTACCAAATGCTGGAGCGTGACGCAACATGTATATATACTTGAAGCCATCCCTGCAACCATATTTGGGTTATGACATCGGAGGATAAGACCATGAATAAACAATTACAGACTTGATTCTATCTAGCCGTAGTCCAGCCACCATCTGTGACCACCGCTTTTAGCAACATCAAGAATTATCGGAAATGCATCCTTCTGCCAACAATGCCGGTTATAACCAAATGACCTTGAGCGGTCGCAAAGCTTCCACAACATCGGCAGTCCGAAACAATTTCGTTAAATCACAGCCGTATTTTTTCCCAATGACGGTCTGCTCATGAACCGATCAAATATCTCGGTCCGTCTTCAAAAATTTTTCCCCGGGTCAAAACGCGCCGAGGGGAAATGCTATACACCACGCAAGAGGGAAAGTAAAAGCCATATCACAGCTTTTGGTAAAAATTGCGCCTCAGCTCATTTTTATCTGAAAAGACACTTTTGAACGCGGTCCAAAATATCTTGCTAATTCAAACGCAAACAGATATTCGGACAAAAAGACGACTGAAATTTGTAGAAACTGTGTTCCACTACAGTTGCTGCTCTGGATGATTCACAATATTTCAAAGTAGCGTTTGGTAATAAATTGCATTTGTGATAAAACGGTGTTTTTGGGACATATTTTGATGTCGATGACGGCTCCTTACTACGGCTTTATCAAAAACACCCTGGAATTGCTTCCTGTAATCCTTTAATCCGATGTCAGAACCGCAGTTTGGTGGGAGGGATGACTTTAAATTGATTTTCATGTCCTGTCACACAACGGGACTTGGTAAAACCTATACCACACTTGGGCTGGAATCGCTTTCAGGGGCATTGGTCACTGTGGTATTTCTACCCTCGACCTTTAGTATCGGACAGCAATGTCAACAGAAGCCTCGGTCCCGGAGATGTTTTTTTTCCCAGCCTCGTGTGAAATTATGTAATACCGTGCCACAAAAGGTTGAATACACAGAAAAGATCATGCATCACTGCATAGCTGCCCCCAAAAATGACAGTGTAGGGAGAAAACCGGCGAAAGGATGGGCTTAAAATTGGAGAGAACCGATAACAAAATGTGGTAGGGATAGAAATACAGCCATTGGCAACTAGTTGAAAAGTCAAAATGGGCACCCAGTTGTATTTCGGCCATTCACGGTAGTTGTGCTTGACCATAATAATCCAACCATATAACTGTGTCTAGACATTCCTTTTGAGTCGAACACTATATACAGTGTGCATTTGGGAACACCGTAGTGCGGGATTTGGATTCAAGAGGTGATCCTCAACGGGGTGGAGAGATACTCCACTGATCATGTAGCACTTTCTGACATACCGCCTTTGATATCATTAGGGATGCCAGATGGAGTGTGACGTCACTGATGACGCGCTCTCAGCGTCACTCTTTGCCCTGTGCAACGCCCTATCAAATCCACACTGGGAGTATCTACCAGTCCCCCCCGAACACAAATGGACAAAGACGTGCTAAAAATTAAGCATATGGAAGCCTGACAACTTGATCTAACTTTTGTTAGCTCTCGCGGCTGTTCTCGGATGCCGGGTCGATGACGGTTATGATGCTTTCATCTGCTCCGTTCTTTCCCCTTTTCACTGCGACACAGCCCTCTATAACCCTACAGACGAACTCCAGCTGACGCCAAATAACATCATTTGCTTTGCTTACTTTTTTACTATTTTTAACTTTTTTACTTTTTCCGTTATTTACAAATGACATCATTCAATCACAGAGGATAGCGTTATGCCACCGGAGGTCAGTGCTCAATCTCTCATTATTCTGACTTAGGGTGGGCGTTCATCCTATGCTTCATTTTGGATCATGTTATGGTTTAAGTGTAAAGGTTGTCTTGCTTTGGAAGATATCTAAGGTTTGGTCTCTAGCGAACCTGACCGGTCATAACATTTAAATTATCATCAACCGTGTCGATCACTTAAATCACGATATAAATGCCTTTTGGATGAATTCAGCGCAAAGTCCTAGCAACTTTCCTGACGATGCAAGGTCGAATGCAAGTTTCTCAGACCAGGAAAATCGGTTTAAAGGCCCCATGTGGCATTATCTAATACTGCGTTTTGAAAACGTGAAGACACTTAAAAAGTTTAGAAAGCGTTTTGTTTACGTTTAGGACGTCTTGGACAACGCGTAGACCGCTTCGGAAAGTGCTTTGTAAGATCTGGGGTGCTGTAAAGCGATGTTGTAGGATCCTTGTTGTTCCTTGCGTGCATAAATCACATCGTGGAATGATGCAATTGCGATGTACGTTTATTTCCTGATGGCGTGGTTACATGTGCACACCTTGACTGTACTAGCCAAATGAACGCAATTTTGCGGGAAAGTTAATGCTCAATAGTAGACTGGTGTGACAAATGGCTGGTGGACTGAAATGTTTTCAAATGCGCCTTTATGCGAATAAAGAGAATAGATCTCCAACGGCCCCGCTCCAGGTTTTGAATGAACGTGTGGTAAAAGTGTGAATGAATGTGAGTACACTCGCGTGTGAATATCAGATAGGTTTAACTGGAGAACATCAAAAACATAGATGAGAAAGATGACCAGACTCTCAGGTTTGCCAAGAAAGTATTTAGCGAATGCCCAAGACATATAAAAATAAATGCCAATAGTTAATTTGTCACGCCCATGGCAAGATATGCGCGCTGTGTATATAATGTCACGCACTTTGTTCATAGCATAGAAATGGTCAAGGGGAGGGCAACCAAATTTGTTTTAGTGCAAGCACCACGCCCAAGAGAGTGTAGACAATGTGTTTGAAGTACTGCGTTTAAGGCCGCCAGAATTTTGACCAGAGGCTTTGGCTTTGTCGGCTGTCTAAATTGCGTAATGGACACATCAATGTTACGTTGAAAACGTCATTGTTAGACGAAACCATGTCGGATAAAGGATCATTAAATAAATATTTGCTTACTATTATTGTGTCGGGTACTAGGTTATCGAAGTATGATGTCGGGTATTAGGTGTTTAGCGCATTCTCGTCTTCTTTGTTATCACACCTCATTTTTTTCTTCTTAAAACGACCCGAGATTGGAACCGGGTTGATCCAGCTGTAATATCCAAGTACGAACATGTTGGAAAAATTATGAAAATATTGATGAGATTATCTTTATTGGTGTAACTGTACTGTAACTGTCACTGTTGAGTGCGCCTGGTGTGTAGTTTCTAGCTATCGTCATATGGTTAACGTTGCAAATGCTGTGTGACGTTTTTAGCGCGCAGAATTCTCAAGCATAGCGCTCATATACTTTTAAATATCTAGTTCTCTGTGCGGTATATGTATAGTATGCCGTGTTTTTTGGGTAAAAGTCGCATACCTAATGTTGAATACTGTCACGACCTTAACGAAAAACAGCCTTAACAAGAGACTACAGGTATCAGTGGTGCTCAGCATGCACCCATTTTCCCCGCTCTTGCATGCTGGATAGAAAGAGCTGCTGCACAAGGATTGAAGGAAACATCGCGAGGCGCTGAAAGTCCTCATTTGGCCGCGCATACTTCTGAGAACGAGATCATGGATCTGTCATTTGACAGGGCATGACTTAAACGTACGCTCCGATTAAAAGCTCGGGATCAAAGGAGGTCAGGTTAAAAGATTCTCACTCAGGTTGTCAATGCCCAAGTCGTCAACACTCAGGCTGCCAACACGCCATTATGATTCACTGACCAGTCGGAGCGATACCTTTGAAAAGCGCGCGGGCTGTACTGCCTTGGCCTGAAAACGATCAAAATAAGATACCATGCTTCACCACATTTCATTAACCTAAGCGACTGTATGCAGTATGCAGAGCTTTGTTGAAGCGTGTTTTAGCCATACGTCATTTACAGGCACTTTTTAAGAGTACCAACAGCCTACGCCCTGTTCTGCAGCAAATGCTCTGTGCTGGAAGGCAACAATTTATCCCAGCTTCCGTCTTGCCTCATGTCAGAGTACCTTACGCAGAGCATGGCGTTGCAACATTGCTTTTGGTGCTTAAATGGCTCCACAACACTTGATATTTAACTCGCTGTTCCAAGAGAATTTAACTTGATATTTAACTCGCTGTTCCAAGAGTCTTCTACCAATAGATATAGACGGGGCAGCCTGGCAGACACAGACCCCCTAGCCCTAACGCATTCACCATATTACGTTTAAACAATCTCTGACCACTGGAAAAGACTATTTTGCCAATTAGCCCTCGCCCTAATGCGGGCCTCGGGGCTGTTAAGCCTCCTCGAAATAAGTCGGGAACGGTTTTGCACATGATGCCGAAAGTTGGGTTAGCTGTGCTCTTATTGTTTGCGCACATCCTCCAAAATGTTAGGTTTCTAAGGTCAACGGTTCGCAGCCGGTAGCCTCTTTTCGAGGTGATGTTGGAGAAATTGTGCTCAGAGCGGCGAATAACTTTCTTTCGTAGGAGGTGCTGTCCAAAGAGGTTTCCGAGGCTGCATGTCTTAACGTGCATCACTGTGAACTGCATTAATATCGCTCTGACTGCCCATGCATGGCTGCGCAATCCGATGTCGAGCTCGGCCAAACTTAGACCTTGATGGTCAGATATGGGTTGCTATCTATGATATAGACCACATTATCTTATTGTGTAAATCATGGCCTTTGAACAAACATAAGATAGATCTTGCGACGACGAAAGACATCTGCAACGCCGTCCTCTTCTCTGACGTGGTTTGTTAGTTCTCGCTGTGGTCGAACGGGCTGATTCAAATTCCACAATGGTCTTCAACCCTTTCGCCAGGCATAACATGTCACAGTAACACCTGTCAATATCCTCTGGTGTTTACCTGATACAGTTGTTTTCAAGGGCTGTGTAACAGATCCAGCAACAAGATCCAGGAGACTTTCGCTCAACCAATGGTCCGCCCCATACAAAATAACTAAGGCCACGCAATACTGCGTCTCAAAATTCACATCGGTTCAACTTTTCTTTGGCAACACGACTAAGATGACCAAGAATTCCATCTGTGCGGTCTGGTGATCACACCGCATCACCCTCATACCTCTCGACACTCACACGTCCAGGCCATCACATCTGCCGACCACTACACCTCCTGGACCGCAGCCCGCTGCCGCTCACACATGCCGCTCACACAGCTTCGTCCCTCGACCATCCAGACCATCACACCTCCCGCCCACCAGACGTTCAGGACCCCAGCCCGCTGCCCGTCGCACATCCTGACCTTCACACCGCCTGCCCCTGACACGTGGCAGTGCGGCGCCGCTCGACTACCGCATCGCAGGCGCTGCCGAGCGGGCGACCTTTCACCGGGCCCGCCGGCGCCCCAGCGGCCTTCGAACGCCGGCGTCGGGTCACACGGCCGGCCGGTCATATATAACCGGGCGTCGACACGACGTCGTCACACTGCTGCCTGCAGTCCGCTCCTGCATCATGCGACTGAGACAGGTGGGCAGGCGGCGGTGGCCTGACTCGGGCGGGTGTGGGCGCAGGGAGCAGGGTTTGGGGCGCGCCCAGCTATCGTCAAAGGTGCAGCAGATGGATGGCTGGAGTTTACTAAACGATCCGATTTCAGACATATGACACCCATCCAGCGGGCAAACACCCTACCTCACATAGATGTGACAGCTTGATTGAAGAGAGCTAAAGATTCGCTTCGCTTGCATATCGTCCCACGTCTCGCCTTACTCCTGTTTGAGAGAGCTTTTCCCACAACTGTCCAGCAATGTTTCGTAGATCAAGATCGTGACGCCTGCCCAGCCCGACCGCACAAGTCCAGGGGCCACCTAGCACTGACGTCGCTTTGTTCGTACTCTTGACAGGTTCTGTCGTTGTCCCTTGTGGTCGCCACCTGTCTCGGCGACGGTCGAGGCAGCGGTGGTGGCGGGCGGCATCATCGGGGACCCCAGGGTCTAGGCGGAGAGGTCATTGGCCTCGGCCTGCCGCGTGGAGGTGGTAGTGGAGGATATGGCGCTCCTGCGTCTGGCTACAGCGGCCCTAGCGTGTCTTCCGGCTACGGTGGCCCCAGCGTGTCTTCCGGCTACGGTGCGGCTCTCGGCGGCGGCGGCGGCGGATACGGCTCGGGTGGCGGCGGCGGCGGCGGCGGCGGATACGGCTCGGGCGGCGGCGGCGGCGGCGGCGGCGGATACGGCTCGGGCGGCGGCGGCGGCGGCGGCGGCGGCGGATACGGCTCAGGCGGCGGCGGCGGATACGGCTCGGGCGGCGGCGGAGGCAAGGGTGGCGAGTACGGGCCCGCCCGGAGCTACAGCGTTGTGTACCACCCGGCGCCGCGACGGAACTACGTCAGCGGAGCTCAGCTCTTCCGGGGTCGGCACTTCAACGGCGGCTACATCCCCACCAGGACCTTCTCCGCGCCACGTATCGTGAAGGGAGCATCCAGGCCCTCCGTAAGCTATGGAGGTGCTCCCTCGGGGGGCTACAGCGCCCCGTCTAGCGGATACGGTGCTCCCTCGGGAGGCTACAGCGCCCCGTCCAGTGGATACGGTGCTCCCTCGGGAGGTAGCAGCGCCCCGTCCAGCGGATATGGTGCTCCCTCGGGAGGCTACAGCGCCCCGTCCAGCGGATACGGTGCTCCCTCGGGAGGCTACAGCGCTCCGTCCAGCGGATACGGTTCTCCCTCTGGAGGTAGCAGCGCCCCGTCCAGCGGATATGGTGCTCCCTCGGGAGGCTACAGCGCCCCGTCCAGCGGATATGGTGCTCCCTCGGGAGGCTACAGCGCCCCTTCCAGCGGATATGGTGCACCCTCGGGAGGCTACAGCGCCCCGTCCAGCGGATATGGTGCTCCCTCGGTTAAATATTGATAGTCTCTTGTTCGTGTCGTCACCGCGGTAATTCTCGCAAACTTTGTGATGACACCAGATGCATGTTGAATGCTTTGCCGAAACAGAATCATTTTTGGAAGGTATTCTGCCCAGGCACTGTGGCTAACGAAGATGCTCAGAAGTGACTTACTGCCCAGAGATGTTGCAGGTAAATGCAATAAAGCTGGAACAAAACGCCTCGCTGGTCGGAGTTGGTATGCGCACGGACGGAATGGAGTGTGAGTGAGCGCACGGAGTAGGCGTACCTGTGTTCAGAACGTTCGGCCTGGCTTGTCCATGGTTGACACGCTGTTTAGACACTGCGACGGCTCTGCACTCAGACTGGGTGGCCCTATCAGGTGTCGTGATTGTCCCCCAGAGGCCGCAGCAAAGCGAGTGACTCGCTGGCACTTGCGGAGATGCGATGCAAATTCGGGACCGAATACGACAACGAGCCGTTGAAGTTAGGATGGGCTCAGATGCAATACCATGGTCTGTTTGCTGTGGTGTATTTTGGCACGGATGTAAAATAGTATCTTGTGTGCGACAATTTGCGTGTGCTATTTATTCATTCACAGGCAACATGCATTGAAGCACGTACCAGAAGCACAATAAGTAATAGAGGATATTTGAGCATATGAAAAATAGAGAACATTAGGGTGCTTTGTGCAATGTCACCGACGTCAAAGTAACCCAAAACAATCAGAAGCATTAACAACGTAAAAAAGGCACTCGATGGGGAACATTTATGTTATCATCGTGAGAAAACGGACAAAGAATACAACCGAATATTTGTTTCAAAAACACAAGCCTGAAGTCCGACTTCACTCCGCATTATAGTATTCCTATGCTATTTTTACTGGGCCAAATGCAAGTCGCTGAAATGTTGCCCGTAGAAATTACAGCGCAACGAGCGGTGAGATGTGCATGGGAGTTGCAACATCCTGTTTTCATACTGCCGCGAAAGGTACTCAGTTGTATGATGAGTTACAAATTTAACCTGGACGCGCCGTTGAGACCGCCTTAACGGGCTCAAAGCTCAAAGTTTGCACATCTTCTGACAGCTGGGACTAACGGACGAACCTCAGGTATATGGTATTTACGGCGTTACGTAACCTTTTCCCACTGCATACTTAAGCTCCAAAAGACATAGATTGTAACAACATTCGTTGCAGAACTTCTGCGATGTCTACCAGCTGTTCCAACCTCCAACTTGTTGATTACGTGTAATGGTTATATCGACTGCATTATGTTGTCCACCTTGTGTCTGAGATTGAGAGGCGCTATAGTGTATAGGCTTGAGGATAACCAACACACTGTTAAGTAGCGTCCTCCAAGTTGTTGCAATAGATATTTCGATCGACCTAGCTATGACGGCGCGTAACACACTCTCCCCTCGCTTCCGGAACAATTGGGCAAAATTTATGCTCGCCGCCCGGGTCATCAAGGAGCGGGGCCGTTCGCCACACTTGACCCACGGCCGCGTGTGACCTGTGTAGGGGAATGTGCTCCAACGTTTTTGACACTACGCAGGGTGTCACTGTATCCTAACGCCTGCTGCGAATTCGGAGGCCAAACCAAACATGTGATTGGTCGAAGACAGCGGTGCTGCCACAGTTCTAAACCAAAGGTTACTCGATCTATTACACCTCATGAAACCCCGGTTCCTATGGTGATTAGCCCCGAGACATCCCGAAAACGTGATGCTGGACGATGTTCTTGTTGCGGGTGGTAGTGCGTAAGATAACAGCGTTATAAGAGATATATGATTGATTTAAAACGTAATATTGCTGAGAGCCTCAGATCTGTTATCGACACGAATCATAAGCACTTGGATGTTGCTCTCCAAAAATTACGCTTATTTAGTCGACTTGTCTCGTCTTTTATATTGCTGGATAATCTGGCGCAGTGGCGAGAGGCCGTGTCATTAACACGTTTTAAGCAAATTGAAATTACAAAGGAAAGCCTTGGGACGGAGCACGAGTGTGGGCGTCAGCACCGAGGATATGCCAACATATGTTACAAGTGCTAACCCGAATATAATTTCAACCAAGGTATGATGTTTGAATGTTCTTGAATAAAATATTTTAGGAATTGTTACCACGTCAATGACTTGGGGCTGTCTGGTATCAAATAACATTTCGGTATGGTGTTGAATATCATTGAATGCCGTATAGAATCAAAAGGACTGAACACAAATTTACCCAT
This sequence comes from Pollicipes pollicipes, assembly GCF_011947565.3. Lineage (NCBI taxonomy): Eukaryota > Metazoa > Arthropoda > Thecostraca > Pollicipedomorpha > Pollicipedidae > Pollicipes > Pollicipes pollicipes. The sequence continues at coordinate 10,822 of NW_023596326.1, read as the reverse complement.
CATTTATATATATATATATATATATATATATATATATATATATATATATATATATATATATATATGTATATAATAACCAGTTAAAGGTGCCCCGGTTGCCATCCCGGCTGCGCCATGGCCCCTGAGCGCTAGTATGCCCGATTCAGTCGCTGGCGCTCCATGATAAAGATGTGACGCCTTGTGTGGTGTTCTTTTTTAGATATACACGCTGGCCTCCGGCACCCTCAGGCCACGCAGTCGTCGGGCCAGTGGCCAACTGAGCTGAGTGTAGTGTGCTGATCGCAAAGACGCCGGCGGCACACAGGCTGGGATCGTTGGCAAAGATGGGCGCAGCAAAGGTTCCGGGGTAGCCTTGGAGTGCGGCCTGTTTTACGGGTCGCCGATCCGCAAAGGAATGCGCTTGTCGGGTCACTGAAGCTTGCATTCTGGTCGTGACCAGGACGGTAGACTTAAAACTTTGGCATGCCAACACAGTGGAAGTGCAATTCTGTGAACAGGGTGTACTGATCAATGGTGCTGAATCATTTGGTAATATCTATAAGCAGAGCAGCGGACTGACCATGGTGCAAAGTAGATCGAACCCGGTAAGGGATATCTACTAATGAGTGTGGCTTCCGTGGAGTGATGGGCCAAGGAAACGGTGCGGTGTAGGAGCAAGCAGATGGCTTTGGAATAGAGATGGAGACGCACCTGGACCACATTCGCCACTATCTTGGCAACAGATGGGATTGAAATAGGTTGAAAATTCAATACTTTTATTATTACCAGACGTCAAAGAGGAATGGATCAGTGCATCTTCCTAAGGCAAACAATTCCGATTTGGTGTCAAACAAGACTTGGTGCGTAAAATGCAAATGTGCGGAATGACACCGCGGGCTTCTTTTAACAACTCATTTCCAATTCTCATGACAAGGAATGAGAAGAAGAATGGAACTCTTTTTATTTTCGTTACAGACCGTCATAAGAGGCTCATTTTAAATATAATTCAAAGTTCTTATGCAGTCAAGCGGACACGTTCGCTGTGTCAATCATATTTTAAAAAATGGGCGCCATAATTGGCGAAGGGAAATGGTTGGGCCGTTAATGCATGTGCTCCAACGGAATGCAGTTGGGCAGACAGCTCCGGGAAGTTACCGCTCCCCGCCCCACGGCTGGTGCCCATACCAAAGGTTGCTAAAAGTCGTCTTTGACATCGCTGACCGACAGCAAGGTCACGTCTCGCGTTAGTTTTCTTCCAATAGTGATTCGGCGCATACTACGTCACATCAAACCGATCGGAACGGAACGACGGAACAGGGTTCGTGCACGGCAACGCACTTGTACCGTCCCTAGTATCGTTCACGTACAACAGAGCCCCCAAGGCGGTCGGCGGCGCAGTATTTCACGCGCCGGTACCCATGATGACACGGCCTTGGCTCTCCGAGCGATCAGATCCAATCTGGAAGTGGGCATAGGAGCGTTTTTCATTCGGAGGCTTATTATTCCTAAAGGGTGTGTGGTGATCAAGGACGTATCGAAAAAAGAAATATATCACCGAATGTGTGCCGCTTATCGGTGGCGATGGCAGATCGAATCACAGCCGCCCAGTCGTGGCACGACATCCACTCAGTCGTGGCACGACATCCGCCCAGTCGTGGTACGACATCCGTTCAGTCGTGGTGCGACATCCGCTCAGTCATGGCACAACATCCGCGCAGTCATGGCACGACACCCGTTCAGTCACGGCACACGTTGAGCGGCGCAGTGACCTATTTCCTTCAATAGCTGACGGTTAACGTCGGCCAGCAATGCCACGCAGCATTTAAACAGAGGTGCAGAGGAACAGGCCTGTGCCTTGTAGGAACGCGTTTTGATAAAAATGCGATTCGCAATGAGCGCGTTCAAGATGTGACGAATGCATTAGTCTGTTGACTTGGTGGCAGTTTGGATGGAGAATATACAAGAAATCAGAAAGTCCTCTTCAGTAATAATAACACACCTCGGGGGGCTTGCAATGTCGTGTACGACTTAATTAGAAAGGAGAGAGAGAGAGGGAGAGAGAAAGAAAGTGGGGAGAGATAGAGCTCTGCTGCTCTTGCCTGGCCTGTAGGTATCATTCATACGTGCCGCTCTCGGTTGGATTCGGCAGGCAGCTTTTCTCGGAGAATTATCCAGACATTTGGCGAACTATCTTGCTAACAGGGCACTGTTAACACGAAGACTTAACGCAATCAATTCCCCGTGTCGGGAAATAACAACGGATATTTTTTCAGAGCATGGTCGGAGCAGCTTTTTGTTTTCCCCTGGTAAGTCTACATCATGACCAGTAGGTATTTGCCATCTAGACGCCGTGTTTTTTCGCCATGTCTAACCATGATATTTGAATCTTGCTTGATGATCATCGTGGATACAATTATTTTGTATGACAACTTTCCCTCTGCCGACGTACCCCTTATAGCAAACACCCAAGGCAAAAACAAAATCATCTGGACGGGCAGATATTATTATTGAGGAAGGTTTAACATCATTATGTTTTACCTGAGCGCTATCATGCCCTCTAGATTTCGCCACGCAGATGCAGTTTTTTGCCGCAAATAATTATTGATATGAGTCAAAAGCTGAATGAGGCTATAAGCAGTGTGATGATATAATAACAGATAAGTCGCAATAGGTGCGTGTGATCAGTTTAAGGAGCAATCTCAGTGGTCCTCAGCCTTTCAATGCCACGGCTCAATTCCATACACGGAAGCAATTGGCGGTCCCCTTTGTGTTTTACATGCTGTGTATGCGTCTTTGGAAAGATGACCACGTCAGTGACTTTCCCAAATGTTTCTGAATTCAAATTGAGTGTTAAAGCCTATGATCTATCGGAATGCAATAAATGGCTGCCCTGAAAGTGAGGGATAAATTGAGCAAAACATGTGCTGCAACTCTTCGCGACTAGCGTAGCTGAGCGAGGTATCATATACATATACGGAATTGGGAAACCATGCAAAATATTTTATGACATACATGTGCTTTTTATGTCAGTGACAGATGCAAGAATCTTTCGTGAAGAGTGTAACTTACTCATCTTGTAAAGGCTTGATTTGTTTTGCTTATCTTGTGCACTGATCATTACGAGTATTACACCCGTATGGAAACATAAATGCATGCTAAATATACGGTTTCGAAATTTCAATGGTGACGGCGTCATTTTCATGAGGTAGATTTACAAATAACTTCTGCCTAAAATTCGAATGCAAATAAAGGCAACCTCAAAACCTTGCTCATAAAACCGTGAACCGTGTGCAGGGAGACCCGGGCATTCACATCTGCCAGTGGCAGATGAAAGGAGCGGGACTTTTTTGAGGTGGCAGATTTGTCGAAAAGGTGAAAGACACACATCGAAAGAACATAAAGGCTGCGCGTGCACATGGCTTGGAAGCACAACAATACACTAAAACGCTCATCTGGTGAAATCTTCAGTCTCGAAGCGTGAGTGCCGATGGGGGGGGGGGAGGGGAGGGGGCAATAGGTGCCATTTTTGCAAGTGTGGGTTTCAAAGACTTCGCATGCAAACCATGACAACGGTCACAGTTACACAAATGAACATGACCGCTTGCGCATAAACAGAACATGTTGAAAAATATAAGAAGCCACGCGACGAAATATCGCTTTGAGTCGGTATAAAAGAGGCAACCTTATAATTTGCCAAGCATATGCAAAGCTCATGATATCTAAAGGCGGCTTTTGTTCGTGAATTTGAACTAATTCCAAAATTCCAACATCGAGAGAATTGCTGCAACCTCATCATACGGAAAAGCTTTCAATGTTGTAGTGAAACGTTAGGACATTAGGACATAACGCATTAGGGACGTTGCAGCAATTTTCTCGATCTTAGGATTTTCGAACCAATTCATCTTCACCAACAATAGCCGCCATTGAATATAATGGGGTTTGCATGTTCTTTGCAGCTTATCAGGTTACATTTTTCTACGGAGTCAAAACAATGTTTTGTTGCGCGTTTTTTTGCGATTTTAATCTGTCCAGTTTATGTGCAGAGAAGTCGCATTCATATGTGTCACTGTGACCATTGGTATGTCGAGCGATGTCGGTTGAATGTTCCAATATTTCATTATCTATACACACACACACACACACACACACACACACACACACACACACACACACACACACACACACACACACACACACACACACACACACACACACACACACACACACACACACACACACATATATATATATATATATATATATATATATATATATATATATATATATATACAAGTATATGTGTCATGTGTAAGTGATGCGCAATGCATGATGCCTGTTAACTTGAAATCGCTTGCATGTATAAATGATGCGTGATGCGTGATACTTGTTTACTTAAATTTAAAACGTATTTTCCGCGCATTTAAATTCCCAGTTGGATATACACAGTACAGCAGTGATAGCTGGCAACTGCTCCCTGTTTAGTCCCCTGAATGCTGGTCACCTGTAAGAACTGCGTATCGCTGTAAAAAAACTTAAAAATCGAACAGGATCGGGAAACAATATCGCGTTCACCGCTCATATTCATGTCGATCACGGTTAATGGATCTTCTTACTGGATCATGGTTACTGGCTATGGATCTGATTTCGATAAATGCATGTAGCCGAAATATCAATGCATCTATATCTCTCTTCTCCGGGTTATTCTACGAGGAATAGAGGCATTAACACTGTCTTAGTTATATGGCAAATTTGAAAAATAAAGACACCATTTTCATGGCAGCTTTTTGTGTAACAATGCAATATCATTATCATTTGTGAAATTTTGTATCTTTACCAGCACGCACGGTTCGTTATTGCAGACATTTATAGCGCCTGCTAGTGATATGCCATGGTATCTTCAAGTCGTACAGCATATGGCTAATGTGAACAGCTATGTAAGCCAGTTCCCTCCAGTATTGATTCTGGACCCACATTAGGCCGTTCACAAACATGACATACCACCCGCCATTGGTCATACTTGATACATTGTACTATGTTTTAACCCATTTTAGTTAGAATTCGGTCGGATATATACAAAGTACTGTGGAGTACACACTCGTTACGAACAGCGCTAGATTTGTCATGATTCGCCGTAGCATCATTCCTAAAACCATGCCTGGAGTCACCGCAGAATTATGCAGGTTTCTGAACACCTAAAGGGTTACACAAATTGATTTTTAGCGCAAGTCAACGAGATTCAGATCACCGATAACATCTGCAGTGCAGCTGCAAGAGATTTGGCAATCTACGCAGGTGTTGCGGACACGCTGTAAAGCTGCAATATGAAAATGCAATCATGAGTTACAATGTTTTATGGTAGCTACGAAGAGAGCAACGTGAGTTACGGGTGGCTTTGTTCTCTGGAGTCGTGCAACTAGCAAAAGCCAGCATAAAGAAGTTGCCATTTGTGTGCGAGTGGGTGGATGATGCCACATAATTCTAACCACATTTTTTCAGGGTTTCGAAAGAAACTAAACACGATTCACGCAAAAAGGTAAGCTGAACCTGTCGTCGATTTCAGCTAACTCGGAGCCACACGCTACGTCTTCCGATAAGGCATCTACCTGCCGTGGTGTCGAGGACCCTGGCCCTACGTCCTCGTGTACACAGGCTGACGTTTCAACTGACGCACAGCTTTGTCGCTTCTCTCCAGCTACAGGCGACGTACCTGTAGCCTGACGTCACACGATTTCCGCCGGGGGTGTGTGACCTCACGGCCGGACGTCTGACGTGTAGCGTGATAACACGCGCTTCACAGCTTGACGTTTCGAGGGCCGGCCGTTGCCAGCCTCATAACCGCACTGGCCCGACCGCGCGATCCTGCGTTATTGCGTGATAACTCGACCGTGTCCTGGTGCTAGCCACACTTCTCTTCTCACAGAACACTGGGTGCCGACGAAAGACTGGTGTCTGCCCGACTTCCAAACGACCCCATCGTGCGGCACTAGATGTGCTTCTTCCCTTAGGAAGAAGCACATCCAGTCTGCACTCTAAGCACTCTGCCCTCCCGGCCCCTTCGTTGTCTGCACCACTGCTGCATTCTGCCACCCTAGTGCATTAGGTGCATCGTCATCCTAGGGATTAGGAGGATATAGGCAGGTTCACATATCATTCTGACGACACTGTCATATCGGATAAGCCACATCATCGTGTGAGTCTAGATGGAGCTGCAGTAAGTGGCGGTGAAAACCTCACGCCCCCCATTATCTAAGAGGCGTCCGCTGCCACCTGAGCAGTGGATGGGTAGGCCTTTCCCGGCCGGAGACGGGTCTGACCTGTCGCTGACCTCCGATCCGCTGGGTGATAGTTGGCAATCGGCAGACACTGTCGCTACCCGACCACGACACTGTCCGACAGGCGGCAGCACTGTCCACCCGCCCGCCCTCATCGGGCTATCGTGTACGGTACACGTAGAGGCAATGCTCAGACACTAAACACGATCACTTCCACCGTTCTGTCGTGTAATCCTCTGCGCTTGGCCCAGGGACCTGGGCTTGCCCCGGATGCCATAGCGAATGTGCTGAACCCAACGCATCACACCTTATGCACCGGCAACCGAGATCAGCGTGAAGACCTACTGCATGGAGTACCTGAGCTAAGCAAAAACACCCCCTCGACACCCACGGTCGGCAACCCACGCTTAAAAGAACCATGCTCGGATTATGCGCACGCTGAAGACCTACGCCTAGAGGACCAAATCCCGGAATGCCTACGTCCGGAAGACTTACACCGAAAGGCCTACTGTCCTGCTGTTGTGTATCCCAACGTTCGGAAGAACTATCGATGTGAACATTTCCGGTCGGAAGACCTGCGCTCGGAAAACCTGCTGCTGTGAATACCTTCAGCCGGAACTGGAAGACCTGCGTTCGGAAGACCCACTCCCGAAAACATATGTTTCGAGCACCTACGCTCGAAACATCTACGTCCGGATAGCCTGGAATACTTAAGCTCGGAAAGCCTGTTGTTAGAAGACCTATACCGCGAATGCCTTCTCGCAACTTCCGTTTATCAATGCAGAATATTCAAGCAGCGAGGAGTGACGCGACACAATGAATCGGCACAGTGGACTAGGGCTGGCTGGGGTGGGATGAAGGCTGAATTATTCACTTGCTCTGCGGTGGTAGCGATTGAAAGAAAACAGCGGTGAGCTATCTGCGCATGGACATTCGGGGTGTAGCTCTTTTGAGCGTAGGGTCTTCTGAGCGTAGGCTTACCGATTGTGGGCATTCTGGGAGCAGGTCTTCCGGATATAGCTTCGTCCGAGCGAGGGTCTCATTCCGACTAGGTCTTCCGAAAGTGGGCATTCCATCCCTCGTCCCGGCGTGTAGCCAAACAGGCTGGCGATGGAGCGCCGCTCCTCTGACGGCAGTCTCGGCAAGAACCGGCACCTCCGGGGAAGGGAGTCCCCGGCCGAGCTGGAGTGCCGCGCCTCTAACAGCAGTCCTCGGCGAGAACCGGCACCCTCCGGGGGAAGGGAGTCCCCGGCCGAGCTGGAGCGCCGCTCCTCTAACGTCAATCCCAGGAGAACCGGCACGCTCCGGGGGAAGGGAGTCCCCCGGCCGAGCTGGGAGTGCGTCGCCGCCATCTAACAGCCAGTCTCGGCGAGAACCGGCAACCTCGCGGGGGAAGGGAGTCCCGGCCGAGCTGGAGCGGCGCCGCTTCCTCTGAACGGCAAGTCTCGAGCAGGAAACCGGACACCTCCGGGGGAAGGGAGTCCCCGGCCGAGCTGGAGTGCCGCTCTTCTAACGGCAGTCTCGGCGAGAACCGGCACCTTCCGGGGAAAGGGAGTCCCCGGCCGAGCTGGAGCGCCGCTCCTCTAACGGCAGTCTCGGCGGGAACCGACCTCCGGGGAAGGGAGTCCCCGGCCGAGCTGGAGTGCCGCGCTTCTAACGGCAGTCTCGGCGAGAACCGGCACCTCCGGGGAAGGGAGTCCCCGGCCGAGCTGGAGCGCCGCTCCTCTAACGGCAATCCCGGCGAGAACCGGCACCTCCGGGGAAGGGAGTCCCCCGGCCGAGCTGGAGCGCCGCTCCTCTGACGGCAGTCTCGGCGAGAACCGACACCTCCGGGGAAAGGGAGTCCCCGGCCGAGCTGGAGCGCCGCTCCTCTAACGGCAATCCCGGCGAGAACCGGCACCTCCGGGGGAAGGGAGTCTCCCGGCCGAGCTGGAGCGCCGCTCCTCTGAAGGCAATCCCGGCGAAAACCGGCACCTCCGGGGAAAGGGAGTCCCCCGGCCGAGCATGTGCTCAGCCTTGGCGCCGGGTCCCTGCGTCGGAGAGCCTGGGTAAGGAGTGCCGGGTAAATCAGGACCGATACGTTGTTGCCGTCGCTTTTCGCCGCCTTCAGGAGCTCTTTCTATCAACATCAACTAAGAAATGGTCACTTAAGACGGAAGCTAGAAAACGCTTTAGGCTGCAAAAAAACAACAACAAAAAAACAGTGGTGTGCTGCCAAAGGCCTACTTTGTCTCATTGTTTTAAGGATGCCTAACAACTGACAAATCATCAGACATTTACACACACGATGCGTACGATGTGCATGGTATGGCATATCGACCAATCCATTTGCTGGTCTCACTGTCTGTCCGTTCGTCGGCGTCAAAACTGGGCAACCATGGCGTGTTAATCACGCTACGAGCAAACGGGAGTTAGTGCTGACCAAAAAATGGTACTCTACTGACCAAAAAATGGTATTTCTACCGCTCTACCGCTCTAATGGTGGCGGTTCACGCATATTTTATGTTTCCATGCGCCGGGCCTCGTGTACAACACCGATGCCTTCTTCCACCGCTTCAATCGACAGCTGGTAGAGAAGGCAAACACCGAGCTTAGGCGCGATGCTGGGCGCGTCAAGTATTCTCCGCAAAGCCTGATCGCTCAACACGTACGAATCCTGCTACGCACAAATGTACATGCAGCACAGTAGATGAATGTTTTTTATCAGTATCTTGGAGCCGATAAGAGTGAGGGTAATGGACTCTCAAAGGTGATATGGCTTCGGAAGGCGATTTATGTCGCCAAGTTTTCTTTGCCATTCAACTGGTGTCACCATCGCTGAAATAAAAGCTGGCATAAAAGCAACTTGTAATACAAGGAAGATATTGTCTGTGCGTTTGCACGGAGAATGTGTGCTGGGAAACTGACCGCATCGTTCGCTAACGAGCTGGCACGTAATAGAAACTTAAGGTCAAATTACCAGCACGCTAAAATAAAATCTGACTTGAACACCAATGCAAGCGAAGGCAATGCATGCTCATTGCATTATCTGTATGCCGAGAACATACATACCAACAAACTGCATTTACCTTTAAGCCTTGGAGATATGGACGCTTGATTTGCTCTAACAAAACGCTTGAATAAACACCGACATAAATAGCAGCGCAAGTGACACAAGAAACATATGCATGCTAAACCCAAAATATGTAAAGATTAAGCTTAGTCAGTGGGGCAGCATTTGAATGACTTATAATAGGTCGCCAAATGAATGATCCGTTAAGTTAGGCACCCGGCAGGCAGCGACATATTGCAATGCATTCATAGTAAAAAGGCGAGCACAATTCTGAACAGAATGCAATGTATCTTAGCAATGTGCCTCCGGGTATCAGTTTTGAAGATCTAGGGTGCATATTTGATAGCTCAGATACTTTTCGGTACATCGAATGAAATATGTGGCGGGGCCCCGCTCAGATGGCGCTTCCGAGGATTTACCCGCGAAACTACCGGAACACGCCGGCTATCGCTTAAAGCAGGCAGGTACAGTTTCAAGGCTAGAGCCAAGACGGCAGCACAGTTGAATTCCAAAATGTGTTTTATCTCTCATTCTAGGGAACATTTTTGATGATGCTTATAGGTCTTGTACAATCAGCTGAAATCTGAAATGAGCGGCTCACATCCTTATGGCAGCTGACGCTCCCGGCCGGCCAACGGCCTGTCGCTAACGCGGTGTTTGACACACTATGTTTAAATTATGGCACAATTGAAATTAACGCATATGCAAGAGGTTCATCTAGGAGATCAGATGGAAGCGATCGGAACATTTGCCGATAAATTGGGGACGTGACGCGCCCCGGATCTTGGCACATGTGGCCAGATGACTTAGTCGAAGACGGACTATGTCCCGTCTGTGACCGATTATAGTCAGATAGTGTGAGAAGTGGTCACGTTGTGTTGACAGCTAAAGAGCAGACGAGTATTCTTGGATACGGGATGATCGCTGGGCGATGGTTACGTGACGTTCGCAGATTTCCGGGATGTGCTCACGTGACGCTCGCAGATCTCTGGGCTGTGGCCACGTGACACTCGCAGATCTCTGGGCTGTGGCCACGTGACGCGCGCGGATCTCCGGGCTATGGTCGCGTGACGCGCGCAGAAAAGTGATTCAGTCACTGGTGGTTTGGCTCGAGTGGTGTGGGTGTGGCAGGATTCTTTGTTTTTTGGTTTTGTCAGTTGGACGATTTTCTTTGAGTTCGACTCACCAAGTGCACCCTCAAACCACGGATTTGGCTCAAACTTGTTGCATCGGGTTATCCTGGGCGCTGCGGTCGACTGTGAGGATATCATAATAATCAGGTCAAGGAACCAAAGGTAAGAGCCTAAGGCAGGTTGCAGATGATTTGCGGCAAATATTGTTGCAAGTGCGCTTGCATCTGCCATCAAAAGTGATAGGCCTATCAAATCGTGTATTTCTGACTCCTATCAAAAATCAAATACGAATCCGAAGCTTTTGGGACCTTGTTTCGCCAATGCAAAGGTGGCTCGCTGACCTTAGACCAACAGTCTCTCGATGAACTCTAACGGCTCCGCAAGTG
>NW_023596325.1:0-25834 GCF_011947565.3 Pollicipes pollicipes | reverse complement strand
TAGTAGCCTATAATGTTCTTGTTCGGCCTTAGATCGGCTTACGAAACCTTTTTGGTTGAGAAACCGAACTGAAGCGCGATATTGCGCCTATGTGGTTGGGAGCATGTCTTTCTGTGCGCCAGGTTTACGTACTCAAGTTTAATAGCCGATGGCATCAAGTATTGAAAAACCAGTGGAACGCGGTTGGGTTTCCGCGGTACCGGCTCTTTCTGCTGGTGAGAGGCAGGCGACGCCATATAGGTTCAGCAGCTGGGTGTGTCATAAAGCCCCCAATGACAACAAAGCATGAAGTGCGGTCTGGCTCTTTTGATTGACCTCAGAGCCAAAGCGGCTATGGTAGGATTTATTCGCCACCGGACTGTTTATCGGCATTTATTTTTGCTTCCAGCTCAGATTGTAACATGTGATGATGGGTGTCCACCACCTTCTCTCCAACAATGCGATTCAAAGTAACTCCGCACCACCAAGGCTCAAATTTTCACCAAAATATGCCAATCCCGGTAGTTTTGTCAATCCCGGGATCCTGGAATTTGCCAAATTCGTAATCCCAGGATCCGCTTCTCGCTTAGAACACAACTATGAGGGTTATTTGCGGGAATGCATTTATGCGTGTAAAAACACTATATATTTCCAAATGTGCAACGAAACCGTTATTTCCTAAATAGCTCAACCGCTCTACACTGTTACGCTATCAGAAATTAGAAATTAGGCAACTCCACTTGTACTAAATGCAATATTTGAAATATTAGTAGACTGTTCAAGAACATAGTTGCGCATCATGCTGCTCCTGGGCATGTCCAATAATCAATATCCCATCCTCAAGACTGAGATTTTGACGTTCCTGATCGGAACCACATATTACCCACACTTTTGTTGACCAGCGCTATCTTTTGTGCTCGGGTTTTGGAGCCATATGACAGTGATGAACATGTATCATCACATAGACACATGATACACACCGCATAAGACATTTCTGTCACTTTTCTCATCCTTGCAGCGGTGATAAAGTGAATTTGTTACAGGTCTGTGTTTGGCCCTCGCCGGAAGAAGTTATGAATCACCAAAATCATTATGACGTATAAATCACATGTGAATCACTCAATCACGCATTGTTCACGCCTGAATCACTTCTCTGGAGACTCAATTTCTGTGCTGTTTTAGGCAACATGATTTAAAATCGTGCTGGAGATAACTTGTGCTCTTCAACTTTGCCAACCATGGGAACCATGCCATTCGCAAGTCATAACACTAACGTCATTGCATTTACACACCCGGTATCAGCTTCCGTTACAATACTTTTCTCCAGCTACCAGGAGCTGAGTTGGTCTCCAACATCAGTTTTTAGTCAGGCACCGCGATTATCCCGCCATGCGAAGGCGTCGTCTACCATCTTCCCATCTGCAGGCTTGCCATGTGAAGTAACTGCTTCACATGGTGCTTGTAATGCATTGATAAGCAGGTGATGCTCTTTTGATACAAATCCAGTTGGTAGTGCGTGTTTTTCTCAAACGCCTTGACCCTGGGATTTATGCTAAATCGCGGGATCTAAATTATTATCAGTCACGGGATCGTGCCGCCTGGGCACCACACGCAGCCTTCGCTGTCGCCCGGTGTGACCGCTGCGGCCGACGGTGCCTGAGATGTGACCGCTGCCGGCCGACGGTGCCTAAGATGTGACCGCTGCCGGCCGACGGTGCCTAAGATGTGACCGCTGCCGGCCGACGGTGCCTAAGATGTGACTGCTGCCGGCCGACGGTGCCTAAGATGTGACTGCTGCCGGCCGACGGTGCCTAACAAACCGCTCTGTCCGCAGGTCCCCCCACTGTGGGCGGTTCTGGCCTTCTGCCTGATCCTGGCCTCCACCACCACAGGTGAGAGTGAGTGACAGCGGCCTGGAGGTGCAGGGGCGCGAGTGGCGCGCGCAACAAACTTGGCGCGCCCACAAACCAGTCTGTCTGTCAGCCTCGCAAGCCGTGTCGGAATGCAGGCGAAGATCTGGCGGATGAAGGCAGTAACCGGGATTATTTCATGCGATTTCCAAGCTCTGTTTTGGGCATGTTGCATTTGGTCACGTGGTCACTAGTTGGGGGCCCGAAAGCACGGAACGGCCGCCACCTGTGGAGGGGGATGTGCCGGGGTCGCGTCTCAAATAACCATGATATTCGCATTACACTAATGGTGTTGCATGGTCGTGATAGCCCATCTATACCCTACCACTGCTCATCTGCACTCTGCACCTACAACCCCAATTGTCGGCCGGTGGCGCCGTTTGTGGCTGCAGATATTACCAGATCCACCATATAGGCCATCATGTAGGTTAATGGGTCGTGAGGGTCATCAGGTAGATGTCTACTGTGCAATACTAGGCAATACGAAATGATGTGACCGGTTCGTGCATGGAAAATAATAACATTCATAAGCTGGTATGGCTTATCCCAGAGGACGGCTCTTAATATGACGGACAAGTTTTGCTTACTTATAACGTAGCCTTTATTTCCCCATATAACGGTTAGCTCTTTGAATTAAATGAGATTGAGCTACAATGAATGCAGAGATTGCTTCGGGAAGGTTGCTGGAGATACATGTGGGTTGTGTTTTGAACCCATCTCCGAACTTATTTCCTGCTGAGACGAATCATCGGTCATTGCTGGCCCGATTGAAGCCGTGCTGACTCAGTGAGCGAAGCAGCAAAATATCCGTTATCAGGCCAACCGTCCAGTGAGTTTACAAATTATAATCGCTTTTTATCTATGAGTCCTCGCCCAAATCAGCTGAAAATCGTTAATCATTCGAAAGACATGCTGTAGACTGTCCTTTATCCGTCGCGTGAGGGTGTGCGGATGTAGAGCATTGTTTGAGACGGGAATTCACATACCGTCTGTGGTTCTGAAAAGGTACAGGTTTTCCCCCGTTACATTCAGCGAGCTATCCGCGTTAAAAACATTCAACGTTGCATGCGCACGCGATGAGATATATTCCTAATCAATATTGGGTGTTTTGGACTGCTATTTCAGAAAACTTAATAGCATGAAATCATTTATAGTAAGCCCGGAAGCTGTCGACCGTTAAACTATTTAAAAATATGTCGCCACAAACAAGCTTTTATTGAATAAACCAAAGCTGTGTATGGGAATCAAGACCTAGAAACGCATCGCGCGTTTCCTTACATGGCAAATTGCGACACGTAGTCTGCGCTGGCCTAACTGTCAATGCATTCCCTGCCAGTCATTTGATCACCAGAATCGACCTCACCCATTGGTCAAGGCAATTGATTTGCTCCCGGCGTATGGCATGGCTAGTTATGCTGTCTTGAATGTGGTTCAAGAGCATAATAACAATTTAGGTCGCACCTAGTTCAGGTTACACCAAGTGTGGATTTAAATCATGACCAGGATAACTCATTTTGCCACCACAGAATGTCAATAATTAAAAAAGGAATCAATTTTAGACGTGTGCTTTGGTTCGATGCGTTTCATGCGTTTGATACGGGCTAGTATATTCGTGCACCGTCATTGTTTCACTGAGAGATAGCTTCGAGTCCTGAGAGATTTGGTCATTTTGTGTAGATTATGTGTATATCTATATATGCTTATATACAATACGATACAATGTATGTATATATATATACAATATCAACTTTTCCCATTTATGTGGCTGCAGTAATACCGGATGCACTCGCCGTGCCTCTGTGGCCGGGTGTGCCTCATTGACCAGGCGTGCCCCAGTGACCGGGCGTGCCCCAGTGGCCAGGTGTGCCTCAGTGACCGGGCGTGCCCCAGTGACCAGGTGTACCTCAGTGACCGGGTGTGCCTCAGTGACCGGGTGTGCCCCAATGACCGGGTGTGCCTCAGTGACCGGGCGTGTCCCAGTGACCAGGCATGTCCCAGTGACCGGGTGTGCCCCAGTGACCGGGCGTGGCTCAGTGACCGGGTGTGCCTCAGTGACCGGGTGTGCCCAGTGACCGGGTGTGCCTCAGTGACCGGGCGTGCCCCAGTGACCGGGCATGCCCCAGTGACCGGGTGTGCTCCAGTGACCGGGTGGGACCTTGTCACGTGGTACCGGGCGTGGTCAGTCGCCAGGCTCCCCCTCCCGTGGGAGCCGTCCCACCGGGCGGCGGCGGCCTCAGGGTCAGGTGGCGGCCGGCGGTCACCGCAAACCGGCCATTTGCCGGGGTTACGCTGGGAGCAGTTTCACACCGTCACAGAGCGGCCAATGCCGGGGTCATGCCGGGGACAGGCTGACAGCCGTCACAGACCGGCCATATGCCGGGTCATGCCGGGGAGCAGTCTCACAACCGTCACAGACCGACCGCTCCTCCGGCGCTCCCCGGGATCCAGCTGGGGAGCAGCCTCCCAGGCCGCTGCCAGCGGCAGGCTGGGACTGGTCTAGTTGCCAGAGCCGGACGCTCCCGATTTCTCACCCAGATCCACTGGCTGGACTCGCGCTTAATTCAATTAACGGCTAACTGCGATTCTTTTTAAACCTTTTTCGGACCAAAAAACGATGCAAAAAGACATTTAATCCTGTTTTTCATGAGATGGTATCTCAAGGACAGGAGAAAATGAAAAACTATTTGAACAAAGCCGAGGTCATGACCCTAATTTTGTAACAGTATGTTAATGACTCAAAAGTGCCTTTACAAACCAGGGTCGCGTACCCAGAATGGGCCTCAGAACCCTGGTAGTTCGTGCCTGTGGAGTGGGGCTCGCACAGTTTTGCCGCACAACAGGTAGTGGGGGAGGGGACTGGTATACCTACGCCTGGAAGTCATCCGCGTCGAACTGCCGGCTTTTGCCATAAAGCGAACTTGGTCTTGGTGCGGGATACTTTCTTTCGAAAGTGGCTTACTTGGGAAAATCACGTGGCGGATGTGATGCTGAACAGGCAGTGAGGCGGCGCGTGCAGTCAGTTGAGCCATGCCAGCAGCTGGTTTGAAACCGGCTGGCGCATGAACACGTCCTGGTGTTCCTCAAGGCAGCCGATGGCAGGCGTTTTCCTTGTACGGAGCGAAAACAGGCGATCAGCACGCAAAAACACGCTTCACCTAGCGGATGCGGTCAGATTCCGACGTCATAAACTCCGACGTGACGCGTCAAGGTGTGTCAAGTGTTCAGCCGCGTGGCGGTGCCATCGATTTAACGGCAGACGTCATTGGTGTCCAGTTATCACGTGGACTGTTGTGAGGTTTCACGCAGCGCCTCGTGTTTGTGTCCGGCAGCTGCTGCACAAAGTGCTGCGTATGTGTGTTAATTACTGCGGCCTCCAGCTCCCCAAAAAAGGCACTGTCGAGTTGGCGCACGGCACTGAGCCTGTGGATCATTATCAAGCAGGAATGCTGCGGTAATCAATACACTTTCACAGCGGAATCTCTAACCCGCGCCCGGTTTGTTTTACTTTTTCAGACGCGGCCATCAAGAAGACGCGAAAACGAGTAGTGTGCTACTACGCCAACTGGTCGGTGTACCGTCTGGGCCTGGCCAAGTATGTACCGGCCAACATCAACCCCTACCTGTGCACGCACCTGGTGTACGCCTTCGGCGGGTTCGACGACGACTTCCAGCTGCAGCCGTTCGACAAGTACCAGGATATCGAGAAAGGTGAGACGGGACGCGTGACCGATGAGAACGCTCAGATCACGGGATGCCGAAGTCTTCGTCGTCATCTTCTTCATCAACCGGTCTTCGTGTCGAAGACCAGCTGATGCGTCCGTGGACAGGCTCTGGACCCGACCAAGGCGGCTGGTGGTCGTGGGTCCGAGCCATGTGAAGCGTGTTCGTGTTTCCCAGTTTTCCCCGAGATGTGTCCACAAGCGGTCGTGTTAGAGCGGTGCATGGCACGATGCAGATCCATCGACGCTGCTTGTCTGGCGGGCTGGTAAACATAAGTCTGTGGTTCGGACCGGCTATGGAGACATGGCAACGCGGACGGATCCAAGTGATGTCCAGCAAATGATTTCTATGGGTGAATTCATCGGAATAAGTCACAAAAATGTTGAGTTCACGGCTTGGATCGTGTTCCGCACTTTCGTTGTCGCCTCCCTGTCCTTCTGCACTGTAATGCGGTCATAGCATGGACTTGGCGACGGGATCTGACGATTGGAACCGACGGCATGGAAGTAAAGACTTGAGGGAGCTGTACTGTGCTGCTTCTGGCACGTCCTTTGTTGGGACGATATGCATTAATGACCTGGCGTCAGCTGACTGGCGTCCAGAAGTTGCCTGGAGCCACATTGGGCAATGGAACATATCTAGCTAACCGTTCATTGTATGCGGCTGATCAATGCCATACCTCACTGTAACTGGACGCAGCCCATGCCGCCCACAAATGCCCCCGCAGTAGTACAATGCACGCAACGCCCTAGCGCCCAGCCTGCAACGCACTCGAGAGAGCATGTCGGCACACACCCCACGTGAGAACCCACGCCCACCTCAAACAATGCCGCGGTCAGTCTAGCCTACGTTCGGCCGTGTCCTATTGTGACGCACGCTGCGATATGGTGGCCCAATCGGTCCGAGACCGGGCCAAGCCGCCGGACACGCTCAGGGGGAGGTCGAGCCGGCGCGGGCGGGGTCGGCCGGACGCGTCGACGGCCGCTTCTGACCAGCCCGCCCCCCCCCCCCCCCTGCCCCCTCCCCGTGACCACCACGGCCACCTCGCCGCGGTGGCGATTGCACAGACGACCCGGCCGCCGCGGGCGCTGGTCGCGATCAAAGCGCGCGACCGGCCGCGCGCGACCGTCACGCGCTCGGCGTGACGGGCGCGGTTGTGCGCGGGCGCGGGCCCTTGGCTGGGCGACGGCCCCGGTCAGCTGCTGTCGGGCGTGACGACCAATCAGGCTGAACCGTCCCGGCGGCCGGCAAAAACGGCGAGGCCGTCGCGCAAACATGATATGCTGTACAGGGTGGCGGGCCGGTGGTCTGGTTAGCAGGTGATGGGCTGCTCCTCACCCCGGGGTTAACAGGTGGCGGGCCGGTCCTCACCACGGGATTATACACCGAAGGGAGAGTGGAGGGGAGGGGCGGGGGGGGGGGGGGGGGCAGGGAAGCGGTGAACTGCCGTTGCGTGACGGTAATCTCTGACCGACGGAAGGTTGCAAAAGCAGCCTCAGTGGATTCATATGCAGAACAAACGAGACGCAGGCGTGCGCTTCTGTTAAGCATTGAAACGGTGGGAAATCGCTGGCACAGCGTCGACCAGGGGCGCGCTGATTACCGAGCAATGTTGCAGCAATGATCAGGCCGTGACGAACTCACTGTGGCGTGACAAACATTTCTGGTTGCGGAGGTGTTGCGGAGTTAAACGTGTGTTATTTAAAAGCGTATGTTAAAGGGCCGTGTTATCTTGAGAACGCAGCATTTATGCAACGATTGGCTAAATATCAAAGGAAGTGCAGACAAGGCTAAAGACTATTAGCTGAGTTCAATGCCATTTATGGCTAACATTCGCAGTTATTGCATCACGATGGATGCCAGTGATCAGGGGTGAGGTTTCGTTTCAGTTCGCGTACTCTGACGTTGACGTATCTCTTAGTGGGTTGAGTTTTTTCACAGTTCAGCTCCCCCAACTCATTTTGCAAAACCACGCCACTGCCAGTCATCACTTCATCACCAGTCCCTGTTCACTGAACAGAGATGATGATGAGGCTTGAAGTCTCAGTTTAGAAGCAAGGGAGCAAGACTTGGCAAACGTGATCCTCCGTGACCTGCGCTCTCAGAGCCGGACCCAGCGGACGTGACCTTACCTGACCCCGCTCCCACAGGAGGATACGCGCGCTTCAACGGCCTGAAGCAGTACAACAAGGGCCTGCGCACGCTGCTGGCGCTTGGAGGATGGAATGAGGGCTCGGGCAGGTTCTCCGAGATGGTCGCCGACCCTGACTACAGAAGCACGTGAGTCAGATAGGAAGCTCGCACCAAACGCGCAGTTGTCTGCTTGCCGGGCTTGGGACGCCCTGCCGAAAGATGCTGTCGTTTTACGGACAGATTGAGACGAGGCAATAGTATTACGGATGGAGTGGTTGTTCTAACAATCTTCCTCGCCTAGGAAGGTTAGTGTGTGTTTACTAATTAATGAGACAGAGACGATAGAATAAGCAACTGTTCCATCCATGAAGTGTGCTATGTTATGTTACATGTCATGTAAAGATATGCTAAGTTACATCCGAGACGCCACGTCCCATCCCATGCAGTCTCGGTGAACAACGATTGTGATATCTCGCTTATGTTTCACCCGTGCTCTTATGCCTACTGTACTCCTTCTTTCTCACTACCACGTGCACGTGTAGTAATCTCTCCCTCAGTTGTCTTGTACCTGTGCTCAAACCTCACAACAGGTGCACCAGCGCACGCTGAGGCGTCGCGCCCCAATCGTCTCAATCTAGTTTAAACATCTTGTTATATATCAGCATTCACCACACCGTGGCTGTGGCAGTGTCAGTGCAGACGACCCTGGCGTTATTGGCGGCATTGTTCGTCGGGAGGAAAACGGTGTGAAGCGGGGATCTCCTGGCATGGCACGGCCTTCCCAAACAGGAAACCCTGTGGCCTTCAAATCCGCGGGGCAGTTTGGTCCGATAGTACGCCTGGTGAAGGACTGACGTTTGGTTTAGTAACACAGTTGTCGGGCGAGTGCGTTTTGACATCCATCGGGACAGTCCGGGCCCTCAAGGTCATGGACATGGCGGCCAACGCGTCATTTTATTGCCACTGGAATGTCCTCGAGGTCTTCGGGTCGTCAGGGTCGCCGACATTAGGATTTCATGCGCCAGGTCGTTGGCGCAAAAGTCTACTTGCAAATGTCTAGTGGCTTCTTTTTTTGCTGCATGCGTGCTATATCGCTCTTCAGTAAAAAAGCATACGGTTGATGTGAATTTCACTCAGAAACATGTGTGATCGTAGTGTGGAACACTGCCATTCCATCCACATGAGCCAAAATGGCAGTGAGATTCTGAACAGGCGTACTCAACTCACAGGCGCCAGGAGGAAGCAATCTATGTCCTTGCTTTGTAATTTCATGCTTACATTCAGGGTTAACAATGGGAAACATGCTGAAATGCCAAACCCAAACATTTCAGTCGTCAAACAAAACCATGTGCGCGCAAATCATACGTGCAAATCACGCCGCACACCATACTTACATCCGCGTCCTAACATGAGCTTTATTACTCCCATTATACCCGTACTATTTGCTTTACGAGCACGGACGTGCTGCCCGCTGTGAAGGCGTCCCACCACGCGGAACTACGGCAACGGCGCACGTGAAGAGCATTGCTCCTCATTGCTGCCGTGTGCGGGGCGATGGGAAAGGTCGTGACCCGCGGGGCGATGCAGGGTTCTCCGCACCCCGGACACTGCCGGTGCTCAGGGGCGTCCCGTCCGGGTGTCGTGGGACCTCTCGGTCGGTGTGGCCTCTCAGGTGTTTGGCAATGACCCATCGTGACCTCGGTTAGACTGTGGTGAGCTCTATGGACCAGTCATTGGGCACATTCCATGCAACGTGGGGAGCGGATGGTCGTTGTTGTGTAAGTACGCACCCGTGAGCTGTGAATGTGAGCCGAGTGTGAGCCGACATTGTGACCGCCGCAATAATGGAAGTAGTGCTCTTTTAGCGCCACGCCGATTCCACGTGTTTTGTTGTTGTTGTTGTTGTTGTTGTTGTGCAGCAGCCTGCGACAAAGAGCGTCAAAGCAAACGCCATACGTAAGTGCAGTGTGCCTAATATATTCGGAACTTTTGTACCTGATCGGATATCCAGAACGTTAAACGACCATGCGTTTCAATTCAGCCCACAAAGGCTTTGCAAATGTCGCACACGAGTGAAGCCGCGAAATGGCCTGCACGTATGACTAAAGACCTTCTGCATTGTTGCACAGCGAGCTCAGGAGACCCGACCGCGCGCGCTGTTCCGCGTTCAACCAAGGCCGAACGGGCCCCGTTCGTGTTTGTGCTGTCATGCGGAGAAAACAGCCGAGCTGACCTCGTGATCCTAGCGAACGACGCTGCTTTGTTTTTGCTGCCGGTCTGCTGAAGCGCAAATTGGATGTCAGTCGATTCGTTTACGCAGTCGAGACGGTGGAACCACAGCGCAATGCATGCAGCAGAGCCGGCAGCGCGTCTCCATGGTTCAGGACGAGACGAAACGTCATTTATTTCGCCTGTTTAGCACTGCGCTGCACTGATATTGCACTGCTTTGAATCAGCTATCTGTCGGAGGCGACGTATTAATTTAAAACGCTTTCCTTTGCGCAGGCGCAGGAACAAGCAATCGTTTTGTGGAACGTGTTCGTGACCGACAGGAAGCTCCATCCCTAAAGCGCCATACCACAGCTTCACGTATCTCGCACTGAACAATTTGCACATCATTCAGTGCACTTGCCAGCACGTGACACCACCATCTCTGTCATCCCCGCAGGTTCACACTGAGTGTGATTCGCTACTTGCGTCAGTACAACTTCGACGGTCTGGACCTGGACTGGGAGTACCCGGGGTCACGGGCCGGCAGCGACTTCACCGACAAGGAGAACTATGCCACCCTCTGCGAGGTTAGTGCCCGCCGGCAGGGCCTGCCGCAGGCCGCGATCGCGGCAGGCGACCACTGGGCGAAGTCAGGGGCCGTTGACATGATCGTCAACAACATCAGCGGCGGCTTTGACCACCAGTTCGCGGCTTTCGGTTCTGTCTGTGTCCATGCATACCATTTCAATATCCGCCTTTGTATGTGCATATGCAACGCGCATATAACATCATTTCATGTCATAGCAGCACTCACCTCATCGCACGCAGTATACATTGCACATCAAAATACGCAATGCATTTTTGGCCAGTTTGAACTGTATTCAATGTAGAATGATAACGGTGAACGGGCGGTGGCTGAACGTCGGTCTGCAGCGGCTGACCCCGCCAGCTGACCCCCGCCCGGCGGCTGACCCTTGGCCTGCGGCGGCTGGCCCCGGCGGCTGACCCCCGGCCTGTAGCCGCTGACATACGGTGGCTGACCCCCGCCCGGTGGCTGACCCTCGGCCTGCGGCGGCTGAACCCCGGCCTGTAGCCGCTGACATACGGTGGCTGACCCCCGCCCGGCGGCTGACCCTCGGCCTGCGGCTGCAGGAGCTGCGGACGGCGTTCGAGGCCGAGTCGCTGCAGACGAATCGTCCCGCGCTGCTGCTGACCGTGGCCGTGCCTGCCGGTATCTCCAACATCGAGAAGGGCTTTGACGTGCCTCGACTCAACGCGTTAGTGAACTCAGGGTTTTCCATTTTCTGGGGAGGAGGGCTAAGGAATGGAGAGGGGGAGGGGAGGGGGAGGGAGCGTCAGTAGGCAACATCGCCAGTGTGCTGTTGGGAAAATGTCTCCTAGCAAATGCTTACCTGTCTTCTGGTGACAACGACGTGTAGTTTTGAGGACGGCTAGTGCGCTGCAGTGTTCCATCGCGGTAATCTTACTTTTATCGTCATGGGCATGACTTCGTGAGCGGCATGCTGGGAACAGCAGGCTGCACCAAGCTGTTCCGCGGAGCATGTTGCCCGGACGCGTGAGCGTCATCTATTCTTGCGGTGGTATCTTTGTGACAGCGTGTGCTAGCGCCTCAGGTTTTTAGACGTGATTTCTCTCATACACGAGTGCTAATCTTGCAGTCTGCAAGCTTTAAAAAGACTGGGTCTACCGACAAAGAGTTGTCTTTAAGCCAGAAGTATGGAATATTGAGGGCATCTCTTCCAAGTTATTTCTTACGGCTCGTCTTGCCAGGAGCATCACTTTGCATCATAGCGATTCTGTAAAGTTGTTTTGCCATTTCGATTGGTCCATTAGGAGATGACTGCATGGGAGAGTCTTGACTACGACAGAACCCATGGCTGATATAAGCAGGACAGGCTTGAGCCCGGGTTTTTCGACAGTTCTTATGCTGACAGTTGTCTGCTCTCATCATACCATGTGGACTGGCCAAACGACATCAGACAAACATTGTGTGCATTGTGAATACACGACGCATCAAGACGCTCATTACACGACGCTGATGACCACGAGTGACCACACTTCACTTGGTTCACTTCACTTCCCTTCGATCGCTTTATCTCACCTGTGGTGATGTGATGATGTGATGTGATGTA
Organism: Pollicipes pollicipes; assembly: GCF_011947565.3. Taxonomy (NCBI): domain Eukaryota; kingdom Metazoa; phylum Arthropoda; class Thecostraca; order Pollicipedomorpha; family Pollicipedidae; genus Pollicipes; species Pollicipes pollicipes. Next base: position 13,728 of record NW_023596325.1, on the reverse strand, counting down.
CAGCTTGAATCTGCGGGCATTGCCAGTGTTTTGTGTGTTTTCCATTGTTTCTTGAAGCGTCACTAAACCAGTAGTGCCTCATGGTATACTGAAGGTCGCTAATTGCAGGCATTAAAGCTCTGAACTCATAATTACTAGCCTCACGACGGAGGACAGGGCGTCGGGGCGGCGAACTTTGTCATGCTTGTGATGCCTTGAACTAGAAATAGTACTTTATGAAATCAGAATCTGTGTTTTGGAAAACCAGAGATAAAGAAATCCTTTAGCAGGCCCAATCGTTAAAATTACCATCTGTGATTCCTCTGGTCTCATCTCATGATGACCTCCGGTGATTCATCTGGTGTCATCTGGTGCACAAAAAAATACTTGCCTGGCTATGGTTGTCCCGCTATGCTTCCAGTAGTTGCACCATCACTTTGTTTTTGCTCACACTTTTCCATAAATGCGTGTTGAGTAATTTTAGCGACATGTGATCTTCCCAAAGCGTGAGTGTTCGTGACTCTTCCTCGGTGCGAATTACCCGCGCCTCTGAGCGGACCGGCACGCATGCGTGACGCGCTGGCGCGGGGTATCAACGCGTGGGAGCCCATCTGAATGGGAAGTCTCTCCTGTCTCTCGGTCGTGCTCAACGTCTGCGTGTCACCCAAAAATGCTGACACGTCCTCCGACGTCTGGTTATCTGATCATGAGTGGTCTGCTGAGGGAAGACCAGCTAATTGCGCAAGCAGTTTCCTTTGTTAGCGCATCAGTGGCACCGCGCCTCGTTGCAACAGACCATGCTGCCACCATCGCGAACAAAGGACGCTACACATGGGCAGGAATCTTTCGTCTTCGCAGCTGCCCTTGCTTCTCAGCTGGTTACAAAGATTCCCCTGAGGAATTTCAATTATAAATGCCGCTGGGATTATGACTGGCGGCCTAAGCTGATCCAGCACGGAGCGGCTGCTGGCTAGGGCCGGATACAGACAGGTGGTGGCTGACTCAGTGGCTCTTACTACGGGCGAGCCACCGCCTCCGCCTTCAGAAAATAGAGCCAGTCAAAACGTACTGACTGACGTTCTCTCCACACCTCACACCGAGCTATGCCCGGGATTCTCTGCGGTTCCGCACGCTGTTGGGAAACGCAACTCACAAGTCATCTTTGCGGTTACGTCTTACTCATCCCTGCCGCAATGAACCATGCCGTGAAGGTCGACTTGGGCACACGGAGAAAGTATGATCGACATTGCGCCAGCGTGCGTTAAAACGCAAATGGTGTAATTCATTGCAGATAAATACACGTAAGCTAAGCTTATCAATGAAGCCTATGCTGGAGAGAGCTGGTGCTAGCGAGAGCTAGTGGCCAACGCTTCTTCGAGTGTTGGCAATAGGCATAACTCCCGGTTGGCGTTCGCATGTCGGGCGAATCGGGCATTTGGCGTTGCGGTGTGAATCGGGCCCGGGATTGGCCGATTCCACAAGGGATAAGCACTGACTGAGTGACGCAAAACGATGATGGTGACGTAAAATGCCCAAAACGGCCAGGGCTTCTCTTCCCCAGACCTGAAATCTGAATGACTTCTCGTTGCAAACGTGATAATCTTGACGGGCACTTCTGCTGAAATTTGGACCGCGAATTCGCTTATGTCCTCGTTTATCGTGCATCCCATATGTTGCGATCTTTTGGAAATTCCCTTGTAATCTTCGGACCGAAAATAATTCCACAAAATCCACGACTGCATGGCCTGCTCCAGCGATGATGTCATGCCGGTGATGATGTGTGGGTTCCAGACAAGTGTGCATATTTATCGAGCCGTTTCTTTTACAAAGGTTTTAATGAATTATTAAAAGCTGCGTGTCTGGCTCATTCGAGACTGCGTCTACCAAAACGGAAAAGCAAGCCGCGACTTGATGTTCTCGCTGCGTCTTATTTAATCGACATCGGGTCGAGATTGTTGCAAGAATGTCATGAAAGCATGCTCATCTTTGGTAAAACACGCAGCCCAGTGGGCCACTTAGCTGTTGTTAACTTCGACATGGTAACACCTGCATTTGAGCGCAACTTCGCCCGTCCTTGTTATTGCCTTAATCATGCGCTATTGTTTTCTAAGCACTTCACTGCAACGCCATTCTGTGCTCCAGTGTGGTGGACTTCTTCAACATCCTGGCGTACGACTACCACGCCTCGACCGAGGCTCTGACGGATCACCACGCACCACTCTTGGCCGCCCCGGGCACCTCCGAGTTCGACTACCGCAGCGAGCTGAACGTGGTGAGTGTGCTCATCTGAGAATCCGGAGTGAGGCACACTGCCAGCGGTCAGTGGCGCCGCCGCGTTTCACGCATTGCTGGTGAAAGGAAATCCGAGCCTGAACCAGTGGTGAGCCTTGAAGACCTGATTCTTGTGTTGCATTCTACATAGCCGATTTTACGGTTACATTACAGCCTGTAGTGTCGGGGAATCGCAAATAAAAGGCAATCGAATGCGTACGTTGTTGCGGCTTATCGTAACAGCCTTTTTATTGCGCCGAAGGTATGGAGCGCCGTCCGTAAGTAGATCGCAAATAGCCATTCCGAGCTTACATGGTCGAAGGGGAAATACGAAACTCCAGCTAATGACGTGTCAGAAATTATTCGCTGGCACTCTGACTGACACTCACAGTGTCGTTGAAACCTGCACAGGAGTTCTAATACTAGAACATGTTTTATCTTGGCCTATACTTTATTCTAGCTTTACGGACAACTCCAAAACCGGAACATAATACTAGCTCAACCCTATGTTCTCCCGTAAATAAACTTCAGAGATTGCGATCACTTCTGTATTCTGCCAGTGGTCAGCTGTTTTTATTCTGATCAGATCAACCGGCAGGATGTCCGGCAAGCAGTGACCTTTACGCCGCGTAGGCCGTTCGATAAAAACGACGCCGCGTCGGCAAGAACTAATCGTATCTTCTCTTGCATACTTCCACATCACATCACCAAGCACGCGCAGGACTGCGTTCCGTGGCATGCGTATGCGGGTATCAGGGTGCTAAGCAGACAGTCCGTTCTCAGGACTACACGGTGCGGTTCTACCTGAAGTCGGGGGCCGATCGGCGCAAGCTTGTGGTGGGCATCCCCACCTACGGCAGGTCCTACACCCTGCTGGACGAGAACTTCAGCGGTCTGCAGGCGGCCGCCGAGAAGGCCGGCACCAAGGGCAAGAGCACCAAGGAGGACGGCTACCTCAGCTTCTACGAGGTGAGGCATTGCGGCAGGTGGGGAGCGTCCCAAGTGCTCTGAGCGCGGCCATCCCTCCTGGCCGCGGAGGGCTGGCTTACATGCGCTATAAACATGTGGCTAAGACTGTGGTGGAAAAGCTTTGTTTCACTGCCAGTGTTCCCTGAGTCGCACCGAGCCATGCATGACCGAAGAAACAAAACGTGGCACGTATTCTCTTGCGTAGTGCATTACGATGGGTAACATGTGTTGACGATATTGTCGTTTTTCATTTCACTTTTATTTTTAACAGCATTTGTGTATGTTTGTGTGTTCGGCATTAACGTTCATTCCTGCGCACTGCGTCTACCTGACAAACGCCGAACAAGCTCATGTCAGACAGATGATAGTCCTATAAACTTAATCGTAGGACATGCATGCGTAGTCGACAAGTCCTATAAAGGAGCGCTTTGATAGAAATTATGACAAATCACCACGCGTTATTTAACTATCCTACGATATTTAAAGAAACAAATATTCCCGTAGATGAGACAGTTGTAATGGCCTTATTCCTGGGAGAAAGAAGGGAAATCGAGATATAACAAATACTCCGCATGGTTTGCATGAGTGACTTCAGGCGCAGAGCACCTGTCAGACATGGCCCGCCGCGTTTATCCAGAACCCACCACCCAGGCTGTGTCGTCCAGTTCAACCGGATTATTCTACCTCCGCCCTTTCGTCGGATGGAATTGTGGATTGTTTTACGCGCTGCACAATGCTGCCGCATGTCCCCCCCCCCCCCTCACCCACCCCCACACGTATTTCAAATTGTACCCGAAGTGCGTTGACGCTGAGACGAGCAAGCGGACCTGTGCGGTATGGAGCGCACGCATACACAAATGAATAACGCTGGCGTCTGGTGGTTGTGCAGATCTGTGAGCACGTGGCGGTGGATGAGTGGAAGGTTGTTCCGGCCCTACCCCGACGCCATGGGCCCGTACGCCACCAGCGGCAAGCAGTGGGTTGGCTACGACGACGAGTTCATCGCCAGGAAGAAGGTGAGTCGCTGGTGCGGTGACTTATCTATCGAGAAAAGTGAGGTAACTACAATACTGCAATGACTAATTCAACACAAAAAGGATGTAAATCCACGGATGAGGTGGCGAATTAGCCATAAAAAGTAAGACGTTTGTTTTAATAATGAACGATGTCAGCAGTGGGTTTGAAGTGTGGCAAGGCATGAGGTCCAGTGCTATGCATCACTGTTAAAAGGGCTGTTATCGGGTGTGATGTTGAGCTATTAGTAAACTTTGGTAAGCTAATAAGTCCACTACCCAAAAAAAGGAGTTGGCATGAGAGATACCGTTTTGGTGTCGTCGAACCTATTTCAAACTTGAGTCTCCTTGCTTGGCCGACCTAAGTGATTTTTCTGGCTGAAGGTACTGAAAAATACCATCTTTTGGCATCCCATCTTGAGCCTCGTACGTTCCACTGACGGAACATAGTCATCTCGGCAGCACCATGTTCTTTCCCTGCCTATCTGACCATCTTTGGCGTCCCACAGACAAAACACGTGTAAGATAATCATCCTGACAACAGGTTCCATCCCCACCTGTGTTCCGACACCACACCCTTGGTCGTCCTCAGGCAGAATATGTGCGTGACAACCGTCTGGGCGGCATCATGTTCTGGTCGATCGACAACGACGACTTCCGCGGCCGCTGCTCTGGCAAGCCGTACCCCCTCATCGAGGCGGCTAAGGAGGCGTTCCTAGCCCCGGCTCCAGGGTAAGCACTCCCGCGTATCCACCCGTACAATCCGGATCAAAAGGGCCCGAATTTCACTGGCGGCAATTAAAGCTGGTTTTGATTGCTACTTGGCTTATGCGCTGACTATTAACGCCTACATATAAGTCCGGTAGGTTGATTAAGAGTGCTTTTTTAAAATATTATATTCAGTGAAGCTGCAATCTTGACAGAAAGTACTCGTTACTTGGTCTCCGTTCCTTCAGGAAACACCTCGGTCTTTTTGTAATGGTTCAGTGGTCAGCGATTCGATGCACGAGTATATTGTGCTGTTAACTTAGCATTATACAGCAAAACATACGACTTTAACATTCCGCCAAATGCGCTTAGCTTCATGTTTTTCCCGACCCCATCCGTAAATGTTTTCTTATTGATGGTGGTCTTCGACAGCGAGTGATCGGAATTAGGAAGGGCATGGCCGGATGCGCATAGACTTCCCCCCGTCGCCAGTGATTGCTCTGCGTTGTCCTTCTGCGGACGTAAACCCAAGTGTATGGACGCAGTGGGCCCGCGGCATCTGACCTCCATAGGGACGCAGTGGGACCGGGGCACGTGGCTTCCATACGGACGCAGTGGGCCCGGGCAATCTGACTTCCGTACGGACGCAGTGGGACCGGGGCATCTGACTTCCATACGGACGCAGTGGCACCGGGGCATCTGAATTCTTCTGACACAGTCATCTGGCTGCAGGGAATCACCTGACTTCTTAGGCATGGCGCTTAGGAATGAAACCCCTTAAGTCACAAATGAAGATTCAAAGCATTCTCATCCAAAAGCATCGCATGGTTTTGGAGGAAGCTCACAGTCCGACCACACATATTAAATGTCACGGTTGCCTTGTTCAGAAGTTTGAGCATTGAACACAGAAGACACAACGCGTGTAGGACGCTCCTGATGGTGGGGCAATTGCAATGCTATCTTTTTTTACAGTCCAACACGTGCTGTTTTAACTCAAGCCACCAGCAAGTTCCTATTGGGTCTCCGTTTGCGATTTTAGTACCAGTGTCCGTGTGTGGCATTGGTCAAATCTTTGCATGCCGATGTATGTTTTTGTGCTTAGTGGTTGTTCCAGGGTCACGAACATTTGTCACTCATGATGCCAAACATGATACTTGTCACGCACGACAGACATGCAGCCAAACCTGACGCACGGCATGAACGATAGCATTTTGGTGAAGTCAGCCGCGAGTTTTTTTCTTCTTCGCGTGAGGTGCACAGTGACCTGCTGAAGTGTCCGTAGACTGACCTGAGTACCCTGCTGTTGTAGGGACCTGCCGAAGCAAGCGAAGGGGACCGACGCCTCCCCCGCCGGCGACGCCGGACCCCGGAGCAGGTGACGAACGCACTGCGTTTCTAGCGCTGCCATTGGCTCGCCGAACGGTAGCTTGTGACGTCATGACGCAAAACAGTCGTGGCCATGGCGTCAATACATTAGCCGGGCAAGACGCCCGGCAGATGGTTTGTGTTTCCTTGCTCTTAACGACGGGCATACCCACGAAAACCAGCAACCGTGAAAGTCACTTTCGTCCTAAAATCGTCTCAATTATTGCTGCATGATAGGAATAATATTAAACACACCCCACGTCAGATATGCCGCCGCTGGGTCAGAATAATCTCGTCGGACGCCACCCACAGCATTTCTCGGTCTTGATTTGACCGAGCCGTGCCTTACGCCCCGGCAGGCTTCAACTGCAAGCGGGAGGGCTTCTTCGCCCACCCGGAGGAGTGTAACAAGTACTTCTGGTGTCTGGCCGGCGGCCCCCTTGGCATCGTGCCGCACAGCTTCACCTGCCCGTCCGGCCTGCTCTTCAACAGGCAGACCGACTCCTGTGACTTCCCCAGGAACGTCAAGTGCAAGGTCCGTGCCGCAGTTGGGTTGCAGGCACCGGTGACAAGGGCGTCACCAAGGGGGCTGGTGGGAGGGCGTCATCACGGGGACGGTTGGGAGGGGCGTCATCGCAGGGGTGGGCGAGAGGGGTGTCATTATGGGGTGGGTTTTGCAAAGGAGTAGCGTCTATGGGTGTAATGGAAGAAGGTCAGCCAACGATGAAGACATTGGTTATGTTATATGTTGTTCTTCCGCATTTAGCTGTGCGTTAATTTCTCAAAAGAGCTCGTTGCTGGCCGATCGCCATTGTGGTGTTCAATTAATTCGTTAACTTCAATTATGGACAACGCTCGACCTTTTAGGCCTGGCTAGTCGTCCGAGGGTGATGTTGGTAACAGCAGGTCGTAAGCACATCCACAAGCCTAGTTCGTACCCGCTGGAGCTGGATTTCGAGCTAGACGTTTAAGATACGTCAGAAGTTCCACAGCACAAACCTACACCGCAGTCAGTGTCCCGCAGCCGTGGCATTCCCACCCCTGTCCACAGATCGTGGCTAAAGAGGTCCAGTCGATCACGTTCCCGCCGACCAAGGAGCCGACCGTACTGCCGGCGGAGCCGGAGGGCAACATCGGCGAGGTCACGCCCGATCCGTTCGAGCAGTTCTACGAGGACTACGACACGGCTGACCTGCCACCCGCTCGACCTTGACCTGCCGGCTCGGCCGAAGAGGCCGGACACGAGCATAAGCGCCGCCGAGAAGAGGGCCCGAACCGGAGGTGGGTCTTGAGAGCTTACTGCGCGTCACTGCTGGTCGCTGACGATCACTAAAGGTCAGTGATTACTACGTGTGAAGACCGATTTGGCCGCTGCTGCTGCCAACCGACATTAGGTTATCAATGAAGGTTATTGTAGGTCATTAAGGGTTAATGTTACGTGACGGAATGGGCTCAACCGGGAAAGGTGCATTCTGAAGGAAGTTCACGGTGGTCCGCTGGGAGGTATGGAGGGTCGCTGAAGGTCACATGGGGTTGTCTCTTGAAGGTCTTGGGGGGGCATTAAAGGTAACTCGTCGAGCTCGGCGAAAATGCAGGTCGAACGAAGGTGGTCAGACCGCACATGCCTGTGATAGGGGGAACACTGAGCACGACCATAGACCGCTGAGGGTTATTTTACGTCACTTAAAAAATCACCAGATGTCACAGAGCTGGCATGTTAAGTCGGTAGTGACCCCGGGCTGGTCAACGTCGTGCTGTGTAACAGAAATCACTGAATGACAACAAGATTAAGAAGCAATCGCCAATGGCTAACGAACATTATGTACAGACTATGCAGATTGTGGCATTGGTTCGGACGGCACAGGCACCTTGTGCGCTTCAGAGGATGGAAGTGGCCGGCTTTGAAGGTCACGTGACCGATATAGAAAGATCATTTACTTTGGACTGAAACTCACGATCAGTTTTAGGAGGACGTGCTGCCCGGATCGCTACACATCAGTAGTTGTGTTGATGGGGGCATTGGCGGAGCACACATCACCCGCACATCTGAGCGGTGGATCACCTTCTGAAAGCTACAGATGGCCCTTGCGATAAGCACCGTGGGCTCACTTTAGTACGTGATTGCATCATTGTTGGTCCTCCAGCTGATCAACAACAATTTGAACTCATGTGGCTCCCGGTTTGCAAGCCCCCATCTATTATACAACAGATCAGTAAACTTCGGCAACTTTAGCACAAACTGGTGCTGGTGGAGAAAGAAGCAGGATGCATATCAAAGGGAACCGGCTCGTTAGACAGAAATTAGTGGTTACGGGAAGGTGCCTAGTGATGCAAAGCCAGTTCCTGACGTCAGCGGAATATGGTAGAAAATGATGTGGTACGCGCTTGTTTTCGAGGTCATTGGAGGAAACCATAAGCAGATAGTTAAAAGCGTGTTTTGACACTATTACATTCTCCAGTCTGTTGTTTATTGTAGACGATAAGATGTAGGCAACTTGCAACAGCCGTTTTAAAGCGATCACCTTGAGACTAGGCGCCGTTTGAGATACGTATGCCGTAAAGCACTCGCTGGATGAAAGAATAACGATTTGGTATAGCGGCAGGATATCGATGGCGTGGCTCGTGGGTTATTTTCCAACGCTTTTCCACCGAGCACTGCATATTGACAGCAGTTCTTACCGTGTGTCTTCCTACTCACATGCAACTCTTAATGTTGTTTGTGTAATTGACATACCACTTTCGCGTCATTAATGCCGCTAACGTATTTCACGAATGCTTCAATTCGCATTCTGTGCGTTTCATACGTGTACGACGCAGCCGCACACTCAAGCTTTCACAAAAACTTAACGTTTCACTCAATGCCAGTGATTGGTTGAAATACACGGAAGTGCTGTCGGCGGTATATGTGGCTGTGTTGAACAGCATACCATATGCTGTTTGTGGCGATAAGCGACCCGTGAGCTCTGAAGTAGGGATAAGCTCTCATCCAGGTCAGAACGCAGGACAGACACACTTCGGCCTCCACGTTCTCGGCACAAGTCATCAGGCATGCATTCGCGTTCCCAGCGTATCCGTCAGATTGCGATTTGTCCTATTGCCAGTGTTATCACGTACATGCCTGCGGGTGTAATAGTGCTTTTTATGCCTTAAGGAGAATCATCCTTCTCGATACCCAAGATTGATGCACTGATAGGCCTTCAACATGACATACCGAAGGAGATAGAGTGTTTAGAAGCATAATGAATGCAAATATGCCCTCACATTCTGAGAACTATGTCTGAGTAGTCATGGCCTAAGAATGCCACCATAAATAAAACATGGTAATACATTAGCATGCACAATGCCCGACCGGTTATCGCCTTGAGTTATAAGTATTCATCTCCAGCTCGCAAGCGATATGATCTCAACTTCACCTCACAAAACGCCCGTAGTGGTAGCACTTGCCGGCGTCATGCTTGGTGCCAGGACAATGCCAAATGACGCTCAACTTCCGAGCGGACAGACGAGTGGCGCAGACGGACAAGTAACGCCGCCGTACTGGGCGAGTAACACCGCGTGTTGGACAAGTGACGCCGCCGTGTTGGTCAAGCGACGCCGTCATACTGGGCGAGTAGCACCGCCGTGTTGGACAAGTGACGCCGCCGTGTTGGACAAGTGACGGTCGCCGTGTTGGATAAGTGACGCCGCCGTACTGGGCGAGCGACGCCGCCGACGGACGAGTGACGCCGCCGTGTTGGACAGTGACGCCGCCGTGTTGGACAAGTGACGCCGCCGTGTTGGACAAGTGACGTCGCCGTGTTGGTCCAGTGACGCTCATACTGGGCAGTGAACACCGCCGTGTTGGACAAGTGACGCACGCCGCCGTTTTCCAGTGACGCCGTCATACTGGGCGAGTAACACCGCCGTGTTGGACAAGTGACGCCGCCGTTGGCCAGCGACGCCGTCACTGGGCGAGTACGCCGCCGTGACGGACAGTGACGTCGCCGTACTGGGCGAGCGACGCCGCCGTGACGGACGAGTGACGCGCCGTGTTGGACAAGTGACGCCGCCGTGTTGGACAGTGACGCGCGCCGTGTCAGTGACGCCGCCGTGACGGACGAGTGACGCCGCCGCGTGAGACGCTGACAGAGCCGGACGCCTCTGCACACGCTGACCCCCCCTCTCGTGCAGGTTCTCGGCGGCTCCCGAGCGCAGGCGCGGCCAGCAGACCGAAGCCGTCGCCGCCTGCCGAAGCGGACGAGTCGGACCCAGAGGAGCTTAAGCAGCTGCTGGCGCTCATTCAACAGCTCGGTCAGTCCAGCAGCGGGCGACGGCCTCGCTGAGTTAAGCCTGTGCCACGGGCGCGAGACATGGGAATGCGTCGCTTGGAGTCATTTCTCACTGCGATTTTTGTAGACGCCCGGTTCGAAGTGTGACCACGATTTATCGCAAACGTGCGATGTCTTGTCTCACAAGTAGCGCTTGTCTGACGTGTAATCGCGGTCGAATGCTGATCGGCAAAACATTGGTCAGGCTAGGAAGCGCGGCAAGGTCGCGGCGATGCATGCTACGTTAACCCTCGCCCTGATGCGGAGTTTCCTTAGCGCGGACTGATAAAAGGGAGTAGGGGCGATGCGGCCCTGGCCCCTGGCGTTTCCGCACTAGTGAAGATAAGATTAGTGTAAAACCCAGTAGATTGTTTTCAATGAGCTCTAGCGATTGGTTCTAGTTTTTATATTGCTGGGTTAACAATTATCCCAATATGTCATGTCAAAGTTCAAATCTTCCAGAAAATTACACCTTTTCAGACGGTAAGGTCTCCACAAACTACCTTAGGGACGGGGGGGGGGGCAGGTGAAGTATGCTCCCGTATCAGGGCGAGTGTGAGATCGTTCGTTATCACTTGGAGGAAAGATCAAAAGAGAAACTGTGCGCTTACTGTAATTACTTTTCGGGATGGTGGGGAATTTTCCCTGCGCATGATTTGTTATTTAGTACGACAATTCCAAAAACACTCCTTCGGGAAATTTAATTAGATGCATGACAAACGATGCCAGTCAGTGAAGTTCTAAGCGTCTTGAAAAGCGGTATGTTGGAATGTCATTTGCGGTTGGCTTATCAGATTTCGCACATTGAGCACAAGGGCCACAAATATAAGTTATGGACATAGTTCAGTCCCGAAATCCGACGAAATCCATGGCTTATCTATCGGTGAAGAATGGCACCTGTTTAGTATGGTTTAGTCCAAATCCACCATCCAGGGGAATTTGCGATATGGAATGTCTTGTGCTACCCTGCATATAAACTCCAGCCTATTGACCGCCGTAGCGCAGACACGCTGTGCTGCGACGCTTCGCTGTGCGGACAAACCGCGAACTCTGCGGATATCAGATGTGATTGCTGAGCTCACATTCAACATTTTCGCCGCCAACGCTATAAATGTCCCTTTGGGTGACGACACACCCCTGGACGTGCATGTTCCCTGCGTCCTTTGCTGACATCATCACTCATTGTCGGCAGGCGGCCTGGACGCCGTGCAGAAGCTGCTAGACGGGGGCGGGGCTGACGCGGTGGGCCCAGGGCTGCTGTCGGCGAAGGACCGCCAGACGCTGGTTAAGGTTATCGGTGGTCAGACCACCACCACCGCCCGGCCACGGTGAGTACTGACGTCACAAGCGCTAGTTTTCTGGGCAGGAGGAAGGGCCATCGTTTAATGATCACCGGGTGAGTTGATATGGACTGCGATCGTGCATGTTTTGCATTGCAGGAAGCAGCGCTGGTGAACTGTCACACCTGGATTCTTGTGTTACTTGTTGGTTGCAGATTGCCTGGTATATAACTCATTTCCCGGGTGGTACTGACGCCGAGACGCTCCGTTTTCAGCTACTCTGCGATCGCTCGCGAGCAGCCCACCGATGGGACAACGCCCGGACCGTCGTCCGCAGACGAGGCGGAGGCTGAGCCTGAGAACAGCCGCCCCCGACTGTCCCTGTCGCGCCGCCCGCGGCCAGAGGTCACGCAAGACGGACCCGAGGGCACTGGGTCAGAGGCCGTCAGCAACACCCGCCGTCGGCCCCAGTACAGCAGCATCCAGCGGAACAGGTGGGTTGGCTTCTGTGGGGCAGCGCGGTCAGGCGCTGAGTGCTAGGATGTTGATGGTTGTATCGCGTACAGCGTTAGGCTTGTGGCTTCGCCGTGGGGCCTTTACAGCAAACTTTGGTCGTTGTGCTGGTGTTTTTAGGGTTCGTGTGGCGCACGCCGTGAAAAAGAAAATACCGAGTCTGTCACAAGCAGTATCTCGCGAGATTCCACATCTTTTTGAGCTGCATGTCTGCGGACATTGTGACTTAAAGCCACAAGGCTGAATACGTCGACTGAAGCTGACGAGCTCAACGAATTTCTGCATCTAATTTTCAACGTCAGCATTGACTGATAAGATCTGGCTGAATGTCGAACTCTGATGGACCGAATGCACACACATCATCTCGTCCGGACAAGCCATCACTTGACAGGCAGTTTAATCCTATTCACATGTGGCATGCTTGTGAAGGCACTCGTTCACTTCAAGTCCGCGCTAACAATGTGTATCAGCTGATACGGATCTCGAATAGATCAGCCGATAGTCCCCAGTGCAGTCCTCTCCACGGCTATACATATATTTGGTAGCATCGTGCTTCTGCGCTGGTTGTGCACTGCGATGGATAAACGCTGCAGTGAGTTGTTCAGTGCATTAGCGAGGAACATTATTCACATAAATGAGACAGAAGTATAGCGTTATTCCTCGGAGAAAACCAGGAGAATGAAGATGTAGTTGGGTTGATATTTTTGCAACATATCGAAACAATAGCAAAAGGAATTCACTTATGTCATTGTTCTCTCCTCTACTCTCTCTAATTCTCCTGGTTTTCTCCGAGGAATAAGGCTCATGCTACTGTCTTATCAACGCTGTAGTGAGGACGGCTCTTGTAATGCTGAACTTGGATGCTGTTCTCTTGATCTGGGTTGGAAACGGTGGTATCTTGTAGGGTATCCTTATAAGCTGAAGCGCTCTTCCTCCAGTTCAAAAATTAAAACGGGAAGAACCGTTTCTTTAATATAGGGAGACAAGGAAAAAATTAAGTGGGTGAGTGGGAAACTAGGCAAACATTTCTTGGAAACGGAGACAGCACCGAACTATGCCATGAGAGAGCACATCCACCCATCACAACCACAGCGTCCTGACCCGATCGCCCCCCCCCCCCCCCCCCTCAGGCAACCGCAGACAACGCCAGCTGACGACAGTGGCGATGTGACGTCATCCGGCAAGGGGCGGCGGCAGTACGTCACGCTGCGGCGTGGGCGGCCCTCGGCGACGGCTGATGAGGACGGGCAGACCGCGGACGCTGACTTCGGCGGCAGAAGGTGAGGCTGCGGAGATGCGGCGTGGTGGCCAAAACACAAGGCG
>NW_023596323.1:0-2015 GCF_011947565.3 Pollicipes pollicipes | reverse complement strand
GCAAGGTACGAAAATAAACGGATGCATGACTTGCATTGCGGAACACAACTTGTAGATGAAGTAGTAACCCCCTGAGGTCTAAAAATATATATTGGTAACGAGGAAAGAAATCACTAAAGACAAAAAAGACCGTCCCAAAGTCTTGAGAAAGCAAACCAATGGACGAGCAAACCCCAGAGAAACTCCCGTCAAGTCTGGAAAAATTTCGGGTTCGGGGTGCCATAAAATAGGGCGGTGCTCCCAATTTCGACGCCTGAACTGACATGTCGATAGTCCAGCAAGGATAAATTTAAGAATAAAAAGGGCTCTCTCGGGGCCCTATGAGGCCTTTGCTGAGCCTGGTGTCGTGAAGCCAAGCCAGGCCATGGTGTTTGAAAAAAAATACACACAAACTACCCTCTTAGCCGACCCAAGTTTCCAGACCATGCCAAGAAAGAACGCCATGGGACAACCTTTAGCGCTTCGAGCAAAGGAAATCGAGGAAATCGAATGCGTCGAAGGATGAAAAATTCCGTCTGGGTATGCATTTTGGCACTGTCGTGATCCGCCTTCCGGTGGTTCGGTATAGAGATTCCGCCCGCTGCGCGCAGTATCGCGTTGCCCTGGGACTAAAAATGATTTTAAAATTGAAATTGTGCCGCCGTCTCACACACCCCAGAGGTGTTCTGAAGTAGCGTGAGTTACATGATGCATAATCTAATTTACATACCTAATTTGCATTTCTTGATTAGCCAAGCCATTCATCGGGACGTGGTTAGGTTCTGGCTTCGAACTGAACTCGAATAAAAAACAATGGCATGAAGCCGATGTCGAAGCCGAAGCCAATGGCATGTATGCTTGTAGCTGGGAATCCGAAGCAGACACCAGTGGTGTCATGGATTCTAAAAACAAAGCCGAACTTGAATCCATTGCTTTAATTTTCACCCACGAAGCCGAAGCTGATGTCAATGACTTTAAAATTACAAAACGCGGAGCCAAAGCCGAACCCATAAATTTAAAACCACGTGCCCACAGCCAAGCCGAACTTAGTATGCACGTTGTTTTACTGAGCATACTAAATTCGTTAGTTTTAAAAAACCCACGAATTTGTTGGTCTAAAATAACGTGTGCCCTCTGAAGAAACTGCATGGAATCACAAAAATATGCCTCAGATCCTGCGAAATAGTTGAGATGGAGTGTAAGCATTACGAAGGGAAGGCTTTTCGCGCTGTCGTGTTTGTCTTGTGTGATGGTATGTAGGTACACAACGTTCGGACGTTGAACACAAGGACGTAAACGGAAAAGACAACACAGATTTGCATTCTTTTCGGTTAGAAAGAACACAAATTTGCACCCGTTCACGTAAACCATTGAGATGAAACGAAAGAAAAACTGGGAGAAGTGGAGTATCGGTATGTGTGCATGAGTGGGTGAGGGGAGGGGGAGGGGGGGTGAGGTTTTCAAGATAGCAAGCGGTTGTGAAATGGCGGATTAACTGTGACACAAAAGTAAGATGTTTGTTTTTGTTAGCAATTAAGTTGATGAGATAGCTTTGTAGTTGAAGTCTGCCTACTGCATTGCAAGCCAAAACATTCATTAACACATTTGTGTGGACTTTGCGTCATGCGGCTGTCCGTGCATTTCACGATTCTAATGGCTTCATCAGCAGGTAGCCATGCCGAACAGAAGCACATTCGTGCTGTTGAGGGAGCAAGCGTGCGAATACGGTGCCCGCAGTTCGCTCGGACGGAGGAGCCCGGCCCAGGTACGCGTCGTGCTCTGGTTCAAAGACAACGCAACCAACCCAATAAGAAGGTAAGACCGGATTGCAAGAACCGTGGGTAAGATCCCGAACGCAGGATGGGTGTAGATAAAAATTGAACTCATCAGCTAATTATTTGACCGGTATGGTCAGAACTGACTTTGTTTATTCTAAATAGAGTTGATCTACCTGACGTGTGCCAATGTGGAGTTGGTCCCCAGCATCAGCAATGACTAAGAATTCAAAGCTAAGTGGGTCACGTCGGTGGCTATAT
>NW_023596322.1:0-25148 GCF_011947565.3 Pollicipes pollicipes | reverse complement strand
AGAAGATTAACCTTGCTTTTTAGTGGCTCTAGTTCAGCGGTGGCTGGCAAACGGCCCCAGATGCCATGCACGGTAGAAATATTGCCCAAGTGGCCGCACAGAAAATCCCGGACGCCCGCGCCCGGAGTCCCTTCCTCTGTATCGTCGTCGTCGGCGGTGGTCCGGACGAATCGGCGGGAAATGAGCGGCGTGTGGGCGCACGGCCGGACACCTGGCCCGATTGATTGCCGACCCATTCGGAGGGCTCCGCCGGGCCGCGGCCGGCGAGCGGACGAGCCGGCCGACCGTCGCAAGCCGGCCCGCCGCCCCCAGCAACCGGCCGTCGCGCTGACCCTCGGCCGCCGCTGAGAGTCGTTCTCGGGGACGCTCGTGACGGCTAGGGTTCAAACCAGAGGATATCGTGAGAATCGCGAGAAACCAGAAGATAGCGCGAAAGAGCTTTGTGCATCGCGACGTGCTGGCGTTCCATCTTCGTCGCCCTCTTTTTCTCTGCTCAGCACTTATCCTTCTTTACAGGTTCGCCTGCAACACATTTTCCTTTCGCTCGTTGTCTCCTTTAGCACAACCTCATGCAGGCCGCGTTATCGGGTGAACTGCGGAGAGAGGGGCTTTGATCTTCGTTTACACTTTCTAGCAGTAGCCCAGCTCCCGGGCAGGGGGAGATCCGTGTGGTGGAGGCGCCTAGTCTCCAGACCCCCGCCCGACCCGTCATGCCGGACGGAGGCCATAAACCCCGCGGCTGGCGAACGACGCATTAATGAGCGTAGCTACCGACCCCGACATCCATCAGTACCCCTGGGGCGCTCTACCTGGGATGAACCAGATCAAGGTCGCCAGACAGCTACTTCGGAGCCGGTAGTGTCAGCAGGGGTGGATTTTAAGTGCGTGTCACACTGCCATCTGAAACGAAAGGGTCAGAGTTCGTAATGGAAACATTACCATCGCCAATGGAACGACGAGATCGAACGCGGGCTCATCTTAGTTTCATAATGTTTAATTCTAGTGTGGAAATCAGCCTCTGTCACAACATGAACCCATTCGGTGTCTACTGATGTCTCTCAACCGCTAGACGTGGTTTAACTTGTGTGCATTTGACATTTGCATTGACCGTCCGTCAAATCGTGTTTGAGAGGGTTGTCGCCTGAGTTTTGCGCTCCGGAGGGCAGCAAAGCATAATTTATGAAACAGTACTTCATCATTTGTGTTGGAGCCCCGGATATCCACTCTACTCCGGCGCAGGCTTAGGTAAGTGCTTGTGGTTTGTCCGGCTTCAGTAGAAAATCGATTGCTCCAACTCATAGCTCATGAAATTGATGATCACTCAGATTCTGAGCTACACTGCAAAAACTTCGAGCTGACTGTGAAGGAGACCCTACATGATTGCGTAGTCGATTACGACGGAAAGGACTTCAGTGGGAACAGTCCAAAATTATACAATTTGGCTCATTCGAGACAATACAATGACACCGCTCCAAATCCAGCACAAATCTGGATGCGTGGGCTTTAGCTGAATGTTTGCTTTCGATCGCCAGCGCATCATCAGCCACACATGCATCATATGTAAGAATATCCGGTGATCATCATGAATGATGACGCCCATCGCGCATGGTGCTAAGGTGCTTCATCATCGCTCCGGTGTCACGGATCAGACGTTATTTCTGGTCTCCTGTTAGCCTTGACTACTGGTATGCCAAAAAGTATCGTCCATAGTCAATGAACGGGGCATTCCCCGAGAACGCAGCATGAAGTTGATGGACGACCGTTATTCGCTGTGGAAGTGACGCCAGTGGTGTGGCCGTGCAACGGGTTCTGCTGACACCGACTGCCTGGTCAATACTTCCTTCCTTTGCTCTGCCTGCCTTTTTTCAAAAAAGAATGCGTTGCGCAAACTCAATCGGTAAACAGCACATCGCGCGACGCCTACGACAGGCGGCGCCCGCCTGGGGCACGCCGCACGTGCTCTGATGCGGACATCCTCACGAGCTCGGACACGTCCGCGGCCGGACGCGCGTTAAGATGCAGTGCACTTGCCACCAGTGATGCTCAACATGCGTGAATAATGTTTAATTCTGCCACGTCGTCAGGTGATAGAGAAGCGCTGCCGCCCCGCTGACGGCGTGTGACGTGCATAATCTCGCTGCCGTTCGGACTGAAATAGAGAGGCGTTGCCGCCCGGCTGACGGCGTGTGACGTGTATGGCCTCGCTGCCGTTCGGATTGAAATGAGCCACTGGCCCTGTGGAGCCGACGTCAGCGGCCGTGCGGGCCGGGCCGCAGGTGCTCTCTGACACGCTTCTACCGCCGGCGCCCGGCGCACGCCGGCGGGCCGTCGGTCCCGCCGCCATCACGAGTCGAGCAGCGAGCACTATCAGATGCCGGGTGCTCGAACCGGGTGGGTTCGAACACCGATGATTACCTCGGGCATTTCAAGTGACTTCACAAAAGTGTTGAGCTCGGTGATCCATTCGTGAGAGGATATAAGGGAGGTTTGTGCCAACGGGAGGCAACTGGCGGTCGGTGCGACGATACCTAAGGTTTTCTGATGATATGAAGTTGCATACGCATAATGGCATAATGATGGGTTTCCGATATACGTGTTATGCAGCAAAATATGCTTGATTTAGATAAACGTGAGAATCTGGTAATAACAAAAGGCGCCTAGAAATTGAAGGTCAGCTGTATGAAGAACTTTTAGGCAATGGTTAAAGGAGCGACAGACGCCTAAACCTCAAGGAGCTAAGCGTGAGGGATACACTTTCACTTTGAAATGCAACATTGCCGAAGCCAAGGTGAAGTCCTAACTCGCCTCGAGATTATTTCAAAACTGTCACAGCCTAACATTTTTTACTGAGTTCGGTGCATTCATACCTGCTGCATACAGCAACTAGGTGAGCACGACAGCTAAGCATTAATTGCCGGGTTTCATTTTTGGTCTGACGCGTTCATAAATAAGATGATCAAATACCATAAAGTATGTCACCCTCCTACAACATCTTGACGTCCAGTTGCAAACACCACCGCAGGTCAACACCTACTCAGCGTCCACGATCGTCAAACAGAGATACGTTCTACACAGTTCGTTCCAGCGGTTCTGCCTGGGCAGCTTTCGCCAGGGATGCTGGCAATCGGCAGCCGCTCAAACTGAGGTACAAGTTGTCCCTCAAATAATGGGCGAGCGCTTCTGTCCTCACCATTTATAAAACGGGCAGTCAATCATACATAGACACCGCAGCAACGGACAGTTCACATTTCATTTCTGTGAAGATCATAGCCTCCAGGTGCCAATACACCAAAGTAGTTGCTGGCCTTCCGTCAAGGGTTTGCGATGATGAACGTCGTGTCCCCAAAAACGCGATGCACCTCATTCCACACTGGTTTCGGTCTGCCCCAAACAAATACCTTCTGGGAGGTCGACCACAAGGAACGGTCGACAGGCGTTCTCTGTGTGAAATGAGAGGTGTTGTGAATGCTGGTATGATTTTAGCATATGCTTTGGCAACCGTGTTTGTAACGGCTTGCCGCCTGCAGGCTCATCCGATGAGCCATGAGCTGGAACATTCACGGGCTAGAGTCTGAACTTTCATAAAGGAAAATCGACGGGGTTCAGATGAACCTGGGCTCTAGATGTTGTATGATGATACGGCTTAGAGCCCTGGCTAATGTGAAATAAAGCAAACTATTAATGTTGAGCCACCTTCAACTCGCCCAGCGAACTGGCAAGTATAGTGACTTTGTATTTTGTACCAGGTAATTTTTCGCCGCTATGATGATGGAGAGCAGAATTCGTCAACATCATCAATAGTTGTTTAAAGCCTAGGGGTGTAGATATGCTGTGTCATGAAATGAATCAAGGTTTGCTGGATCATATCGGAATGAAATTACACAAAAAGGAGGGAATTAGTGAATCAAGAATGGCCTAGATAATAGTCCAATTTTTATGCATAAATACACACACACACACCAACACCAACACACACACACCAACACACACACACACCACACACACACACACACACACACACACACACACACACACACACACACACACACACACACACACACACACACACCACACACACACCACACACACACACACACATACACACACACCACACACACACACACACACACACACACACACCCACACACACACACACACACACACACACCACACACACACACACACACCACACACACACACTATGTATATATATATATATATATATACAGACATAGATGTAGATATAGATATAGATATAGATATAGATATAGATTATATATATATATATTTGATTAAAAATAACTGCTGACTCAGCATTGTCGAGCTTTTTGATGCATCGTTCTAGTTTCCGGGCCTTTGACTTTGCGTCATCGCTTAGATTAAAGATGGTTCGTACAAAATTACTCATATATTCATCACTCCTTCCATTCTAACGTTTCGAGATCTTATCTCATCTTCGGAGAAGACTAAATTGCACAAGAAATAAGTTTTGAGTTTTAAAGGATGAAAAAATTGTGCACTACTGTTGGAAAACATCTTTTAGTACGGAGAACATAAATGAAGCACAACTAATTGAAGTAAGACGGATTGCTATTTTCATCTTCATACATGTAAGAAACACTCATAATGGGAACATCACAAAGACACAATGGGAACACTATTGTCACAATCACATCGGAAGTGCTCACCGCCCACCACCTAGTAGCTCAAGAGTTCTGCAAGAATTTGTCTGTCTGTTTAAGGCCGGAGAGAGTTCGCTAATGAATATGCTTTCCCAAATTTGAAGGCGTCTTCTGTCACTGCACGTCCGTAAAATGTCAGTGTTGTCTGTCAGTTGTTGTCGTGTCAATGCCATGTCGTGTTCCTGTCGCATGTGGTCCAGGGGTGCCCCGTCACGTAAGTGCATTGTCAGGCGTCGTGAGAGTGTCGTTGTGGTCACACCAATGTAGTGTGTGGGACGAAGTTTGCAGCCTTCGATGTTGCATTGGAATTGATACACTACATTGGTGCATTTCAGTTTGTCGTGTTTGTCTGGGCTGTTTCTCATAAGAAAGTTCGATATCTTCTTATTACAATAGTAAATGACAATGTCTATTTTGTGGTCGTTTTTGCCTTTAACATGTTGAGAGATAATTTCCCGTAAAGCTTTTTCATCCTGTTTGTGAGCAGATGTCATTTGATTTTGATGATACAGTTTGACGGTCGGTTGGATGTCTTGCCTTGGTTTGCTGTCACAGTGTCTTGTCATATGTCGTTGTGTCTCATTTTCAATGTCAGAATTTGAAAAACCGTTGTTCACCAGGATCTGTTTGATTCGTGTCAATTCTGAATGTAGTCCTGTCCAATCAGAGCAGTGCTTAAATGCTCGTCGAAGAAAGGACCTTATGACGCTAATTTTGTAGCGTCGAGGACACTCACTGTCAGCATTTAAGCACCGTCCGTTGTTAGTCTGTTTTCGGTATACAGTCGTTTTGAATTGTCCTTGTCCATCAACAGCTACGTCAAGAAAGGGCATTACGTTTGCACACTTTGCTCTGTTGTGAATTTTAAGCCAGACCGTTCTTCAAAGGTGTTTTTGAGATGTCCTAGTTGGTCAATGTCCCTAACTTCTACAAATATATCGTCTACGTAGCGGCAGTAAATGTCCGGTCTTATGTCGTCATTTTGTAGTATGTCGGTTTCTATGTGTCCCATAAAGAAATTAGCGAATCGGGGTCCTAGAGGTGAGCCCATCGCAACACCCTCAATTTGGCAATACATTCGGCCATCAGGCCCGCGGAAAGGAACTTCCAACGTGCAGGCTTTTAGTAATTGTTCAAGGAGGCGCCTTGATATTTTGAGAGGAGGAATTTCAGGATGATTGTAGACGCGGTCAAGGGTGATGGATATGGTTCTTTCAATAGGCACGTTTGTAAATAGATTTTCAACATCTAGAGAGGCTAGTAGGCCCTTAGGTTGACGAGATCGCACTATATCAATGAACTCATCCGTTGATGACAAGCTGTAAGACATGGGAAGATATGGAGAAAGAAGACCATTAAGACGTTTGCAATTCTGTAGGTTG
The DNA here is from genome assembly GCF_011947565.3 of Pollicipes pollicipes. Lineage (NCBI taxonomy): Eukaryota > Metazoa > Arthropoda > Thecostraca > Pollicipedomorpha > Pollicipedidae > Pollicipes > Pollicipes pollicipes. Next base: position 19,084 of record NW_023596322.1, on the reverse strand, counting down.
GTGAAGGGATCTGTGAGATTTGGACGAAGGGGGTTGCCGTTTTTGTGAGGTCCCCATATCTTCCCATGTCTTACAGCTTGTCATCAACGGATGAGTTTATTGATATAGTGCGATCTCGTCAACCTAAGGGCCTACCAGCCTCTCTAGATGTTGAAAATCTATTTACAAACGTGCCTATTGAAAGAACCATATCCATCACCTTGACCGCGTCTACAATCGTCCTGAAATTCCTCCTCTCAAAATATCAAGGCGCCTTCTTGAACAATTACTAAAAGCCCGCACGTTGGAAGTTCCTTTCCGCGAGCCTGATGGCCGAATGTATTGCCAAATTGAGGGTGTTGCGATGGGCTCACCTCTAGGACCTCTATTCGCTAATTTCTTTATGGGACACGTAGAAACCGACATACTACAAAATGACGACATAAGACCGGACATTTACTGCCGCTACGTAGACGATATATTCTGAAGTTAGGGACATTGACCAACTAGGACATCTCAAAAACACCTTTGAAGAACGGTCTGGCTTAAAATTCACAACAGAGCAAAGTGTGCAAAACGTAATGCCCTTTCTTGACGTAGCTGTTGATGGACAAGGACAATTCAAAACGACTGTATACCGAAAACAGACTAACAACGGACGGTGCTTAAATGCTGACAGTGAGTGTCCTCGACGCTACAAAATTAGCGTCATAAGGTCCTTTCTTCGACGAGCATTTAAGCACTGCTCTGATTGGACAGGACTACATTCAGAATTGACACGAATCAAACAGATCCTGGTGAACAACGGTTTTTCAAATTCTGACATTGAAAATGAGACACAACGACATATGACAAGACACTGTGACAGCAAACCAAGGCAAGACATCCAACCGACCGTCAAACTGTATCATCAAAATCAAATGACATCTGCTCACAAACAGGATGATAAAGCTTTACGGGAAATTATCTCTCAACATGTTAAAGGCAAAAACGACCACAAAATAGACATTGTCATTTACTATTGTAATAAGAAGATATCGAACTTTCTTATGAGAAACAGCCCAGACAAACACGACAAACTGAAATGCACCAATGTAGTGTATCAATTCCAATGCAACATCGAAGGCTGCAAACTTCGTCCCACACACTACATTGGTGTGACCACAACGACACTCTCACGACGCCTGACAATGCACTTACGTGACGGGGCACCCCTGGACCACATGCGACAGGAACACGACATGGCATTGACACGACAACAACTGACAGACAACACTGACATTTTACGGACGTGCAGTGACAGAAGACGCCTTCAAATTTGGGAAAGCATATTCATTAGCGAACTCTCTCCGGCCTTAAACAGACAGACAAATTCTTGCAGAACTCTTGAGCTACTAGGTGGTGGGCGGTGAGCACTTCCGATGTGATTGTGACAATAGTGTTCCCATTGTGTCTTTGTGATGTTCCCATTATGAGTGTGTCTTACATGTATGAAGATGAAAATAGCAATCCGTCTTACTTCAATTAGTTGTGCTTCATTTATGTTCTCCGTACTAAAAGATGCTTTCCAACAGTAGCGCGCAATTTTTTCATCCTTTAAAACTCAAAACTTATTTCTTGTGCAATTTAGCCTTCTCCGAAGATGAGATAAGATCTCGAAGCGTTAGAATGGAAGGAGGATGATATATGAGTAATTTTGTACGAACCATCTCTAGTCTAAGCGATGACGCAAAGTCAAAGGCCCGGAAACTAGAACGATGCATCAAAAAGCTCGTTAATGCTGAGTCAGCAGTTATTTTTAATCAAACATGTATCAAAGAAAGAATTCTGCCAAAATATTCCAATATATATATAGATAAATAGATAGATAGATAGATAGATAGATAGATAGAGAGAGAAAGAGAGAGAGAGAGAGAGAGAGAGAGAGAGAGAGAGAGAGGAGAGAGTGTGTGTGTGTGTGGTGTGTGGTGTGTGTGTGTGTGTGTGGTGTGTGTGTGTGGGTGTGTGTGGGTGTGTGTGTGTGTGTGTGTGTGTGGTGTGTGTGTGTGTGTGTGTGTGTGGTGTGTGTGTGTGTGTGTGTGTGTGTGTGTGTGTGTGTGTGTGTGGTGTGTGTGTGTGTGTGTGGTGTGTGTGTGTGTGTGTGGTGTGTGTGTGTGTGTGTGTGTGTGTGTGTGTGTGTGTGTGTGTTGTGTGTTCCTGTCTTAGCATCTTCCCGTGGTCGTGTGCTCTGCAGGCATAGCGCAGCATAGGATGTCACCGGCCGTGGCGAAGGCTACATCATATTTCAATTACTCGACCATAATTTCACGTTATTTCACATTGAGATTGTCTGTTCTGGTGGCTTTACCAGAACATAAATTCTTGGCACCCTCCAGCCACATGCGTATAGCTTTGCTTAGCGCTCTCGCTTATCACTGGTTTCTTGATAATCATGCTCTTAATTGCATGTTCAAATACCATTTTTTCAGCGTATTTGTGGTTTCCTTCATTATCTGGCCATGGTATAGCTCAAAATTTGTGTTTGGCCTATCAATTCTGTAGCCTTTCACGTTTGCCATCGTCCTCATGCCTTGCGTCGGGTGCACAGTGCAAGATATACATATAATATATTTAACTGGATGCTGCTTTATTGCTTCCCACAACTAAGTATGCATTAAAACCAACACACAGATGTACACTAGCAGGGTATGACTCTTCCTTTATTTCGGTTGCCGGGCCTCGGGCAGGGTGTTTCCAGGGCCCTGCAGACCTCAGCCCGTCCCTGTCCGGTCAAATGTCACGCCCGCTGCTGGCCGGCACAAAAACGCCGGCGCCCCGCCACATCAGCTGCTGCCGCTCTGCGGTCACGTTCCATATGTGACCGCGGCTGGATCAGATCGTCCATACGGGGAGGGGAACCCAGTCCTCAGCCGGCCACTTCAGGATGTCCGTATCGAGGTGGCTCGGAAGGCGCCCACGGACCTGTGATGGGATCGGAAATCGATGGGACCGCTGCTCCGATGAACCCGACCCACCAGTCATCGTAAACGACCTGTCCAGGTCACGCGCCTCGGCAGAGCCGCGGTGAAAAACGGCCATGTCATGGGGTGGCTCATCACGTGGGGGCTTTGGGGCTGCAGCGTTAGCCCAGCCTCACGGTCACGAACAGTTATATGGGGACTTAGGGGACACACGGATCTTGACTTTGAAACATGCTCTTCGGCAAAGAGTGTAATGCAAGTGCCCAAATCTTTATTGGATTCGTCATTGGGCGGAGGGTGTACATTTCCTCACGGCTTTCTTCACCCGGGCTCGCTGTGTGTAGATTCAGTTGTTTTGAAATCCGGAGAACATGCGTTTTGACATGTGTTGTTGCATTCCGATGATGTATCTTGTGATTCATATCGTAAAATATGTTACAGTGTCGGTGTCTTTCATAAAATATCATGGCATTCTAACTCTGTGACACTGTGTTAGTGAATAGCGCTCCGTGTCGTTCATATGCGTTCAGCGTGTATGCATCGGCGCTGAGAGGCTGTCCATAAACTATGTTACACTTTTTCGCAATTTTTCAGCCACTCTCCCCTCTCAATCCCGTAACACCTTGGTCACGCTGGGTAACCTACTCCTTCCCATCCCTTGGTTATGCTGTGTTTAACACAACTTCCCCCGAAATCAAGTTCGTTTGGACCCTTATTAAGTTAGGATCGCGAAGCAAATCACGGACGCATTCCTTGCCATGATACAAAGCAAGTGGCATTAGATTTCAAGGTTTGCATTTATTTCTAAATATTTTAGCATTATTTGCAACCACCTCTAAGCGTAGCGTCATGTCCTTTAAAACCTTCTCTCTCTCTTCATTGTTCCGCTTTCTCATATACCACACAGCAAGCTCTCGAGTAAAAAGTAGATAGGTTCTCAACTCTGTCTGAGCGCCATACTTGACCGCAGGTCGAGATAAGACAGTGCTGTTAGCCTTACTCCTCAACGAATAAGCTGAAGAAATGAGACAAATATAGAGGCACTAATGTTTAGACCGTGTGCCCTTGATAAAACGATGAAAACGATTAGCTGCTCAAAACACACTTTCATTTATAAGGAACCCTAGCAGCACTATCGCATCTATATACATAATTTTCCTCGCAAATGCGCTTAAAAACTGACCTTAGTTCAATGGAATTTGTTGCAATACTTACTTAAATTGTTGCATTGCTTTAGAAACTATTTCAAATATGTATGGATTTGTCTAACACTCCGTTATCGCATCAGATCGAACAATTCTGTAGAAATTACCTTCGCTGACAGCCATGGCCTGACTTTGACCAGCCATGGTTCAGCAACCTTGCAGGGTACATCTGATTTGCCTTTCTATGACCAGATCCGCGATTCAATTGCCTACAGCTATGCAACGTTTGGCGTGGCTACACCGCGCCGCTCGGAAGTTATTCTGCAAAAGCCTTGGAATGAGGGGGGAGGGTGGCAAATTGACCCTCGCCCGAGTGCATGCTAAGGAAGGGCGCGACATTGCCCACAGGTACTTGGTTTCGTTTGCGAAAAAAAACGTTAGAAGTTAAGCTGTGTATCCAATCACGCTGCAGCAATCACGATTTTCCAACTCTAAAAGCTGTTTAAAAAAAAAACACCCATTGTACATGACAGACCTAAACGATTTCCGTCCTCCATCTGGCGAAAGCACGCAAGCTCGCAGATTCAGCAAAGTCCTGTGTCTGCAAACAAGAAAAAATAAGGTAATAGCTTATAAAGTCCCTTCTCGTGTTTTGATGCTGTCGGATGCCGTTGGATGGGATTTGCGCATCTGCTATGCCGGTCCAGTGTGTCATTCTTTCTATTTCATGCAGATGCCGGTGTGATATTCGAGAACCCTACCCAGCCGAGCACGAAACAGCAAGAAACTGAGTGGCATGCCATCCACCGAGTGAGTAACGGTCCATTGGGGCCGCAATCAAAATGGCTGTTTTCAAGCCCGGCCGGACGCATGTGTGGAACACTGCCGCCAGCTGGACGGAGGCTGCCCCGGCCTGCCGTCGCTCCACTCCCCTCTCCACGTGGGCAGACTCCACTCCCCTCTCACCGTCCCTTCATTCCCCTCTCCACGTGGAGATACTTCCTTCCCCTCTCACCGTCGCTCCGCTCCCCTCTCCACGTGGATGCCAAGATGTCAAGGGTCGACGTCTTTCCTGCTAAGTGGAGCATTAAACTGCTGTCAGACGTCGGAGAGCACAGCGAGCCAGTGCAATTGTCAGACGTCAGAGAGCACAGCCAGCCAGTGGGATTTTGGTGTGATGTGGAAAACAATTGAACAACCCAAAGCTCGTTTTTGAAGAACAAATACTAAACCAGACCAGATCACTCACACTACCGGCGACGCATCACAGCACCACCACGAGATATGGGGCGCCATCTGATATGTATTTCCAACAATACGGACGGAGACAGATCGCTGACGTCTTTACTGCGGTAGATGAGTGAGTGTGATCGGCCCTCATGTCAAATAAACTTGAGGAACTTTAAACACCATATGAAGCGACACACACTGTGTACCACGAGCATTTGTAGTGTGTGTGCGTGCGTGCGTGCGTGCGTGCGTGCGTGCGCGTGTGTGTGTGTGTGTGTGTGTGTGTGTGTGTGTGTGTGTGTGTGTGTGTGTGCGTGTGTGTGTGTGCGTGTGCGTGTGCGTGTGCGTGTGCGTGTGCGTGTGCGTGTGTGTGTGGAGGTGTGTAAATAGTCGCCGAATATCTATTGTGCATGCAGCCTATTTTTTTATTTGTCGTTAATTACAATCTAAACCCGAAAAACTCATTTTGCGGCAGTAATGGAAAGCTTTGCGGCAATGTCAATGTCACCTATTGACACAATTCCCAAGTTCCTTGGTTATTGTTAAAAAGAGGGCGTCTTCGACATGCTCGAATGAAATCTAAACGTAGCATCTTACGGGAGCATGATTGTTTCGTTAAGGAATGATTGGAAGTAAGTAAAAATGTAATGCAACATCTCAACAGAAATGCGTGATGGACTGGGCTGTTTTGAAATGCGTACAAGACGATCATTTTGTATGCCTCTTTGACTCGAACGGTATTCCCAGTTGCAAGTGCAGAAGCACTCACTTACGAATGCAAAAACAGCATTTACAAAAGGGCTCCTCGCAGTTGCATAAGCAAGAAGTTCTCTGTCGGTGCAGTCAGCATACGCACTCATTGCTTCCGTCGGGAATACATACGCTCTCAACCCAGGGCGTCCCTACATCAATCACGAGACTTAATGACTCAGCCACTTCTTTGACAGCCCACTTTACAGCTTGAGAGCGATTACGAGCGACGCCACAGCCCAGACGAAATCCTCTTGAATTCGTGAGAGAAGTGCCAATCTTCCCGGTTTGGCCGCCACGCCCCTGGGAGGTTCTATCTCGCAACCACCAATCGCAGCTTCACACAGTTTACAGACACGTTAAGTATTAAAAGCAATACTCTCTGAACTTAGGTGCGTAATGTTAAGTGTTTAATCAGAAAGGAACTTCCTGAAGCACTGCCATGTGAACAAGTGCAGCCTTCTCCGAGCTGAACCCCCGACCCCCACCCTCACCACTACTCTTACCCCCACTTGGGAGCCGAGGGCGTTAACCACTCGGTCATTACGCCCCCCGCCCCTCCCGCTACATACATGCACAGACGTGGGGGCGACCGCACAGTGTGGGTGGAGGTGCTGTCTGAAAGGGTTTCATCACCGTCGGACCTCAGATATTCTAGTGCTTGGACAGGGAGAGGTGAATGGCACCCCTCGCGAGACCGGTCTCATATGAAACACACAGTTACCTGAGGCGATAGAAATTGAGATACGAAAATTTACCAAACGCGTGGTCAAGTTCACTGTGAATAAAACCCACTGGAGATGTGTGCGTGTTTCGCACCTCTTTCTTCAGTCACCAAACAGTGCGAATCTGCACGATGGCCTTGACTATGTCGGTAAAAATTTCCAAACCTGGCCAGTCCCACGGCCAGCCAATTCTCAAATGCTGCCAGTTGTGAATAAGCGGGCTCACATTGCTTCAGCAAGCCTCTGGCTACCGCACTGTTTTAGACGAACTTTTTCATGCATCAGCCAAGCTCCTCGAAAAAATGCCTCAACAGAGGTATCGGACTCCACTGGGTTAGGTTTTGATATGGCATACACGTTTATAATCGACGACTCTGATGCCTGAGAAAGCTGGCAGGACGATGACAGCGCTATCATCTCCATCGTCTCTGGTCACACAAGACTGGTTTGGTCTGGTCAGCTGCATGCCTGCAGTCAGGGCAACGCAAACTCCGCAGTGCAGTCTCCCTCATGGTCTCAGACCAGAATCACTGATATGCAGTGCCAATCGAGGCTCTTTTCTGGCTCTTTAGGCTGCGGCTCAATCTCAGGTTCTCGTGACTTAACCGAATGGTTGTCGACAGGTGAAGCTCAACTACTGAGCGGTTATTTAATGCATCGCCCACGAGGCGATGCATTTGTTGACGCACTGCCACAGTGCAATACGTGCCTTATATTCCTGTGATTCGCACACGGCTTCGTTCGTCATTACACCTTACACCTTCGTTCATTACGTTTGTGTCGCACCACACGGGGGCTCGGATTGTTAACTGAAGAAAACAAAGGGCACCTACGGCCACATTTTCTCTTTCGTCGCCGAAGACAGTGACGTGCGCGACATCGCAACACATCTAGGGAGGCGAGAGACGCGGCGAACACCACATCTGAAGAACGCATGGCAAGCCGCCAGAATGTGATTGGGGGATTGTGGGAGAGCGTTTCCATACTGTGCTTCAGTCACTGCTAGATTTAGTTTTGACCGTTTAATAGAGCCCTTTTCGTTTGATGGCCAGCGCCACGGCGGTCAAGATTCGCGGCGCAGAGAAGAACTGCATATTGTCTGGGAAGAAATGCGCACGAGGGGATCAGCTTTTGAATACTGGCCTGGGCTGAACCTCGCACGAGCTTTATCTAAATCACAGTAACAGGCACAAAACCTATAACGACTCTGGTCTACCATAGCTGCTCCAGTACTTTTAAGTGCGCTATAACCCAAGCTTCTGCCATTCTCCTCCACCCAATATGCATTGAATATGTCGTTACTGGAGCATGGATGTAACCAGGCTCCGACGTTTGTGAGCCCATCCGATGATCTGGAGGCTCCCCATCGGCCATTTATGCGCCTGAACCTTTAAAACGAGATTGGCACTGCCGTCAGGAGGATAGGTATCACGCTCAGGGGGAGAGTGGCGGATGTGACCTACCCCTTCCTCACCGACGGCGCGCCCAGGGGGAGAGTGGCGGCTGCGATCTACCCTTTCCCACCAACGGCAGCCCCAGCTGCAATGGCTTGCACGGCGCTTGGAGCGCCCAAAACGCTGGCAAAACGAACAATTGGCCAGACGATATGTGTATTCAGCACCAGAGGCCAGTTTTATGAATAAAAAAATAGTTCAACGGCGGTAATTTTTTCAGATTTTCCTCCTCCGAGCTTTATAAGCCTCGGAGCAAGAAAATTCTCCTCCACAAAAATACTCCGCTGTCGGGAGCGCTTTTCCTCCGCCGAGGTTTACAAATAAAACGCGCGGCGAGAAGCGTGGAAGGAAATGCGCAGCGATTGTGGAGCAAACGCTGAAAAAATCAACCCCATCATTGCGTTTTTCATATTGCATTAGATCGTGGGTAACGCTGATCTTCAGTGATATATGCATTGGTTGGCTGCCGACGGGTCGTAGGCCGGTGAACCGTGCGTGTTGTGTTATTTAGCTGGGTGGTTTGCTGTAGTTTAATTCAGAATTTCTGCTTGTTGTTTTCACTGTTATACCTTTATTGTTCACCTTAGCGTGCGTACTTTGAAGTTCAGCGACTTCCACGCAGCTTGGAAGGATGTCCTGTCAGTGGCGAAGCGGGGCTGGTTGGCGCACTGTGGTTCTTGAGGTGGTAGGCATATATCTTCGTATGGGTTATCATTCTGTCAAACGAGGATAAAAGCAAGCAAATCAAGTTACAGCGCGGCAATAATTAAGTTCTGAAACATCTGGCAATTCAGAAAAATTCGTAAGCCCTATAAACGCGCTAGTGAGTATGGTAGCGGATGTCCATAGCTGTGTAAGGGTGTATGTCTTTTTTCAAACGAAGTCAGGAGTGCCTCACTGGCCAGCATGTTTATCTGCTTCCATGAATATTACATCCGGCATGATGTCTACTAGCCTAAATCCTACAGCTGACAATTCGAGGTAAGTAGGAGACTACTAGGGACCTACATAACTGCTACATAATCCATTCCCCTGTGCTCATTACAGGAGGGGGACGCCTAGTAAGGGAGTTATATTTCGGAACAGGTAGTGTGAAAAACGTGCATTGTACGGGCACAGTTTGGAGGAGAGAGTTAGGGTGAAAAGGCACTCTAAATGCAAAACAGTTGCAACCATGGCGACGGGGTCTAAAGGTCTAGCCATACACTAGATAACATTCTATTCAGCATGCACCTGAAGTTAGCTGCTCTTTCTTCTTTCCTGCTCCGTATGGCGATGAAAAGTTCTTCCTCCTTTTGATGGGATTCCGAATGCTTCATAATCAATGAGACTCATCAAAAATCACACACAAACAGCCTGCATGTATCTTGTTCACCTATGGTCACTAGGTACGGCCACGGTAATTTTTTTGATTTCGACACTGAATGCAGATGTTAAAATATTATTGAGATATAAAGGCAATGAATGGCATACTTAATGCAGATGTTGAAGTTAATTTCCAACACAGGAACATTGCATATTAAATGACATTTACACCATTTCACCATTTTACAATAGTTTAAGGTACAAAATTTTTCTTTCCAGCCAAATAACATCTGGTGCTTCTGTTAAGCAACAGTTGATTTCAAGTATAAAAAACCGTCGACGGTGAAATTTACGTCGGTGGTCGGGACCGTTTATAAAACTCAGTAAGTGGAGAAAATTTTTTTGGTGGAGTTATTTTTGGGGGAAGGAGCGACGGCAATTTTTTTTTATAAAACTGGCCTCAGCAAATAGGTTCTGCAGTGCAGCCAATCTCAAATCGAGGTCCTGGGGTTCTGCAATATTCCACAGTTCACAGACTTTCCTCTATCATGATTTCATGTTATGTGTTTCTTATAGTTGTACTACGTTCTTGTTTTCTAAAAATATGAACATTTGATCGATGTGTCTAACATTATAAAATAGAAATCCGACACAAACACAGCATGCTTGGTAGTTACCAAACGCGGCAAAAGATGGCAGCCATCCATGTTTTCTACAACATTACCTTACACACACAATATCAAATACCTACTCAGGTTCAAAAGTACGTAAACAACAATATGAAAAGCTAAAGAAAATTATGTGGATCTACTGTCAAACAGTACATCTTTTGGCGAACAGGACTCAGTTTAATATTTGCAACCTGCATTGAAAGCATATCCCGCAACATATTATAAGCCATGCCTGTCACTGGGTGCCTAGCTTCCTCACTTGCATGAAATGAATCAACAGGGAGTTACTGCCACTAACACCCAACTAAGCAGCACGTATATGGGTTTCGGGGATGAGCGTGTGCTGATCATCGCCTTTCGTTACTTCTGTGCTAATTTTCAATGATGTGGTCGTATAGCCGACAAAAAGGCAAGCTGTCCACAAATATTTACTAAAACTGGATGAAGCAGTCTATTTAACAACCAGTAGCCTTTCTCACAAAGAGTTGCTACAAATAGTTTGTATTTGTAAGTTGTAATTTAGAATGTACAAACTACAACTTCCAACTGTTTCATAAAACTAGCGAAGGTTGTAGAATTCTAGTTGTAAAATTATGCGCCGTGTGTAATTTCTCAACGCCAATCACCGGCCTTGCCAAGGACGTAAAAAAGTACGCCTGACCGTTTTTTAGCACCCCATACGCCCAACGCTGACGTGACGTCACTGGAGTCTTGCCACAGCGAGAGCAGCGCGCAAGCCCGCACGACGCATATTACGATCTGGATATCTGCGTTTCCGTTGGTTACAGCTGCATTGCGTGCAAAATTTGCTGGGAAGGCCACCCTTTCTTTCTTCCGTCACTAAAAATAGGTTGCGTTATCAAACGATTAGTTCAGTATAAATTCGGCAAACCAAACCTAAATTACATCGCCCATACTGAGCGAGACGTTGGCGTCAAGGCATACAGTCAGGCTCACGCAGTCGGGCTCGCCGTTCTCGCTGTCCCCGCTCCTTCCGGTGCCGGTTTCTGTGTCACCCATGTGCACGTGCCCAGAGTCGCACTCAGAATCCTGGTGGAGCACGAGTGACACAGGGCTTTATGGAAGGCCCCTAGTTAAATTTCTTAAGTTTTGAGCGCGCCTCAAATTTTCCGTTTCTTTCGTTTCTGTTTTTATCCACTTATTCCGACGGGCGTGTTAATGAAGGGGCCATGGAATGAGCACTGACCCCACATACTTGTTTCGTTTAGGCGGCGGCGTCAGTGAAACACTGGGGGCCACAGAATACTTATGGTGCGACATTCTGGTGGCACGGGCGCCGGGCCTCATGATCGATTCAGAAGCCCTCTGAGGAAACACTGGTCCACTTTATGACTCCGGCCCGTCCTCCGACGGGAGCAGTAAGTGCGACTCGGAGTAGAGGATTTCAGTGACGCACAACAATTTCTTGCGGGTACAGGGTATCTACTAAATGACACAGGGATCATTTTTGATAAAATCAGGCCCCTGGACAAAAAGGAGCAAGGTCGTTTGTTGATTAATGGGCCCCACTGTCCGACACATAACCATTCAATTGCGTTAATCAATGCGGGCCCTGTTATTACCCTATTTCCTATCCCCTTTATTGTCGGGGGTACCTAACAATGCAAGAAGCCCGCTGACATTCCAGGTCCCGTCATTGTCCCTTTCTGGCAAACCGGCCCGCTGCCGACTCGGATTCCCTCGCTGACACAGGATCCCTTGTCTGGCACTGTGGCCTATGATAAAACACTGGCTCTTTTTCATCTGTGCTTACCTGGCCTCCGCGCGTACTTGCCATTAGTTCATACCAATAGCAGGGGCACAATCAATATTATCTTAAGAGGGTGGGGGCAGGCCGCAGCGATAACGCATCAAGACGATTTTAAATTTTCTTCTAAGAGCGCTGTGGTAAATATGAAGACCTGTGGGCAGAATGGAGCGCCCCTTGACTGTGCTCCTCCAAAACAATCAAACTGCAGCGACAGTAGGGTTTGAAGACTATGATCTTGTAGGCAGGAGTCGGTTTGTCCCCTTTGTGAGTTTGTGAGGGCCCTCGTTTGACACCCGTCTACCTTATTTGGTTGCCCCCTTCACAATTTTTTTTTGACCTCAATGCTACAAAATCTCAGGAAAATATAAATATCACAGGGATCTTCTTCAGACATGACCAGCGGTTGATGACCGTTCTACTAAGACAAAGGACTACTCCGAGCCAACAACTTGAAAAAACTGCCGTACATCAAAATCGAGTGGCCTAAGAGCCGGCGAGAAATGTATTTAGAGCGAAGTTTATTCATAAATACCGCGGTTTTTTCATAGTTCCTCACAAGGGCGTAATGTCGATGAATAATTTGTTGGGAGAGGGGGGAGGGCGGGAAATGGCTCACCCTATCACAAAATATGCATTTCACCTAGGTCCTAGGTCATCCCCAATGATTTAGAAAAGCTGACGCCCCCTGCTTGCAGAATAAAAGAAGCACTAACCGAACCAGTACGACTTTGCTTGCTACCTCCAATCAAAGCTCTATTAATTGCCTTGCCTCCAATCGCTTTGAATGCTGCATCTACCCTACGTTTCCGCTACGCCACCACGATCGAGACAGCAGCGGCGGGGCCTATGACACAGGGCACCAGTGACGTCATTGCCCTGTGCTGAGTCGCACGGTATTCCACCAGTGGGAAATCCAACAATGCCCCCCCCCCCCCCCCCCGTCTAGTGTTCCATCCGCCAGCTGATGTTGCCAATATCCGACGAGCGCACGAAAACAAATTATGCTATGGATAATCGCAAATACCGTGGTTTGCAAACAAAAACAAAATAAATGTATCGGAAAGGTCAAGGAGCAGAACATTAGGTTCCCCAATACCAGCAATCAAGTACATTTGTTACTGTATTCGCCGTGCGTCTTACGATTTTAAGCAGAAGTAAACAAACAATATTGGCACCCTCATGGCGAACAGCGAAACGGTGACTCACTGAACCAGCATAATACTAGTGTTCTGTTACCATGATGGACACCTATATTCCCACTTACAGACATGGGATTCATGCATCGTTCACACCCGGCGATAGCTGTCCCTGGTTGGCGTCAACGTGAATGGCGTCGCATGCCCGCAGTTCGATAGGATGGCATGCCTGTTTTCACTTGCATGGGTAGAAACTACACTTAAAATTAAGACATTTCATAACCTATTTGTACATCCATTTCATCCCGGCAGTGACTTGCATGCCAGTGGGCTTACTCACGGAAAATTACCACCTTCGTACCAGTACCCTCCCACCCCTGAAACGCGCGAGCACAAGGCAACGCAGGATTTCGATCAGGTCGGTGCGCTTGCCAAGGTCATGTATAGTGATGGGTAATAGCGTAAAGGAATAAATTTGCTGCACGCTTGGTTGCACGGGCCATACGCGGAGTTAGAGATTATCAAATCCATCAACACCATCACTGGGTTACTTCATCTGAGCATTACGTTCTGCGAGCTTGTTTGTCCTTCCACTTCCTCCGAGTACTCGTTTATTTTGCCCCTGGGGATTCTTCCCAGCCTCCTTCTGCGAGCTGTGCGTTCACAATCCATTTTCGCTAGTGGCATTGCCTTAAGCTAACGATCACTTATTCTACAACGGGGTAGGCCATCGTTGATTTGTAGTTGTAATTTGTACTTTTAATCTTACAAATGCACCACGGCTGGCAAATCAGCTGGCCTTTATGAAACATACCAAGGTACGGTTGTAGAAATTCTCGAGAGATTTGTCAATTTTTGTGTGTGGTTTTGTAGGTTTGTAATTTGTAGTTGTTGTTTGTAGGTTTCTGCTTCATGAAACACATTTTTACAACTACACATACAAAGTTACAAACTACAATACAAATGTACAAAAAACTGTCTTTGTGAGAAAGGCTACAGTAGCCTTTCTTACAAAAGCCTTTGGTAAAAAGTAGCCTTTCGCATTCAAAAGATTTGTGAAGGGTGGGGGTAACCAAATATGGTAGACGGGTGTCAAACGAGGGCCCTCACAAACTCACAAAGAAAACAAACCGACTCCTGCCTACAAGGTCGTAGTCTTCAAACCCTCCTGTCGCTGCTGTTTGATCGTTTTGGAGGAGCACATTCAAGGGGCGTTCCATTCTGCCCACAGGTCTTCATCTTTACCACAGCGCTCTTAAAAAATTAAAATTGGCGTGATGCGTTCTCGCCGAGGTGTGCTCCCAACCTCTTAAGAAAATCTTGATTGCGCCACTGCTGTTGGTACGAACTAATGGCGAGTGGGCGCCAAGGCTAAATAAGCACGGATGAAAAAGAGCCATTTTGTCTTATCATGGGGCCACAGTGCCTGACAGGGGATCCTGTGTCAGCAAGGGAATCCGAGTCGGCAGCGGGCCTGTTTGCTAGAAAGGGACAGTGACGGGACCTGGAATGTCAGCGGGCGTCTTGCATTGTTCGGGCCGCGGACAAAAAAGGTGATAGGAAATAGGGCAATAATAGGGCCCGCACTGATTGACACAATGGAATGGTTATGTGTCGGACAGTGGGCCCAATAACCAACAAACGACCTTTCTCCGTTTTGCCCAGGGGCCTGCTCTTGTTAAAAGGGATCTCTGTGTCATTTAGTAGATCCCCTGTACCTGCAAGAAATTATTGTGCGTCACTGAAAGCCTCTTCTCCGAGTCGCACTAACTGTTCCCGTCAGAGGACAGCCGGCGTCATAAAGGAGACCAATGTTTCCCCAGAGGGCCTCTGAATCGATCATGAGGCCCGGTGCCCGTGTCACCAGAATGTCGCACCATAAATTCTGTGGCCCCCAGTGTTTCGCTGACGACGCCGTCTGAACGAAACAAGTGTGTGGTCTCATTGTCCATTCCATGGCCCCTTCATGAACACGCCCGTCGGGACAAGTGGATAAAAACAGAAACGAAAGAAAGAAACTTTTGGGCGCGCTCAAACCTTGGAAGCTTTCATCAGCGGCCTTCCATAAAGCCCTGTGTCATTCCTGCTCCACCAGGATTCTGGGTGCGACCCTGGGCACGTGCACATGGGTGATACAGAAACCGGCGCCGGACGGAGCGGGGACAGCGGGAAAGGCGAGCCCGACTGCGTGAGCCTGACCGCGTGCATCGGCAGCAACGTCCCGCCCGGTATGGGCGATATAATTTAGGTTAGGTGTGCCGAATTTAACCTAACTAATCGTTTGATAACGCAACGTATTTTTGGGACGGAAGGAAGAAAGGGTGACTTTCCCAGCAAATTTTGCATGCCATGCAGCTGTAACCAACGGAAACGCAAATATCCAGATCGTAATATGCATCTTGCGGGGATGCGCGCTGCTCTCGCTGTGTCAAGACTCTAGTGACGTCACGTCAACGTTGGGCGTAATAGGTGCTAAAAAGCGGTCAGGCGTACTTCTTATATGTACTTGGCAAGGCCGGTGATTGGCGGCAACAAATTACACACGGCGCAGAGTTTTAAATCTACGATTCTACAGCCCGCGCTAGTTTTGTGAAACGGTTGTAAGTTGTAGTTTGTAAATTCTAAATTACAACCTACAAACACAAACTATTTGTAACAATTGTTTGTGAGAAAGGCTACAGATATTGATTTATGCAATCCTGGGTTTCCAGTCAACTGGATGCTCGTTAACGCTGGTTTCATGGTCAACACCACGGGGAACATCACTTAAGTGGAAGTGATGGAAATGGCTTTCTGACGGTTTTTTTATAAAAGGATCAAGAACTCTGCTTTAACCATAGAACCTTCCTATAAATTTGCAATACCATGCGCTAAGCTACACCTAGATCCCCAAAATATCGAGCAACGCCTTGCTCAGTTTCGGCCTCATGTACGTTTGGAATGCACCGCATAAGAGGCCGCCGAAATCTGATTAGGTGGTTCGTTAAGTGCAGGATGATAGCTTCGCTACCGAGCGCAGCAATAAATTACTGTATGCATTTCCTCGCTGAGCTAGCGCAGTAAATGATTTGATGTCGGCCCGCATGCGAATCGTTTAATTTCGTAAGCGTGTTATTCAAGAGGTTCTGCGTAGGCGCAGCCAAATCGTTATTGAACCCGCTCCAGGACGTTTCCGTCGTGTTTCTACAACAGCTGCGCCCCCCGATATTTCCAAGCTGGGCTAAGCACGCTGCAATTACAATTAGCGTAATTGCATGCATTTGACTAAGCTACGGGCTGGCACATTCAAAAGCTGGTGACGGCGTGTAATGATCAGGGCCGCCGGCCGTTACAACAGCAGCTGTGGGTTGTAAATTAGCGCTTGTCCCTTTTTGACGGGCATTTAAAGCAATGCATTAAACTTATACTTACCTCCACCCCCCAGTGTTCAGTTGGCGAACTTGGCGCAAACTTAAGCTTAGTAGAGCGTTTTTCATCTATCTTACTGAGGTGAACAAACACTGTGATAGACTCGTATGACACAAAATTGCTGAGTGGGCACATTCAAAACAGTACAGATAAATGCATGGCTGGATGCCCAATTGTCCACACCGTCCATAGACTGGAAGGACGCCGCATTGCACGTACCATTCCAGCATGCACAAGAGGCCACTGTCGCCCTTTTTCCCGGCCATCTGCGTGAAAATATCTACCGCTCGGCTGCATAATGCAGTCGGCTCGGCCCAGCCTAGTGCGTGTGGACGGCGCCAGTGCCCCGCCGCGCGTCCGTCAGCTGGACGTGAAGCTCATGCATGTTTTAGTAGCCGCGACTCCGCCCCCAACGCGTATATTCTGGCGCGCGCTGCGGCGCCGCGAGGCACGTGAGGGCCCGCTCTGGCCCCATTCAATGGTCCGGCGGCGGCGTCAGGCGCTGGCCGGGCCGGCACTTCCGATGCTGCCCGCTGGCGCCAGGCTGCCCCGTGGCCGCCGCCTAGTAATGACGGCCCGTGGCCGGTAGTAATGACGGCCCGTGGCTCCGAACCCCCGTAAACGAGGGTTCGTGGTCCAGTACGCTGATCCATTGCCCAGCAAAGGTTTACGGCACGGAGCCGAGGTTTAAGGCCCGTAATCAGGGTTCGCAGCGTGGTAACGAGCGTTCCTGACCCGGCAACGACCGTCCGATGTCCGGAACTGGAGTTAATTAACGGCCTGCTAACGGGGGTTCGCAGCCACATAACGAGCGTTAACGGCCACGAGGGCTCACGGACCGGTAATGAGGGTTCACGGCCCCGTAACGAGGATTAGCGGCCCAATACCAAGGGTTCGCGACCCGTAACGAGCGTTTCGGGCCCTGTACCGATCGTCCGATGCCTGGTAATGAGGGTTTTCGGACCGGTAACGAGGGTTCGCGGCCTATTAACAACGACCTGTGACCTGGTAAAGGCAGTCCACGGCCCGGCAACGAAGGTGCACTTCCTATAGAACAATAGCGACCACGCATACAGCGAGCAGTCCCGCGCCGACGGCCGGCAGGGTGTAGAGGTACTGTACCCAGCCTCAGGACGCTGCCCAGCTGACATACAGCGAGCAGTCCCGCGCCGACGGCCGGCAGGGTGTAGAGGTACTGTACCCAACCTCAGGACGCTGCCCAGCTGACATACAGCGAGCAGTCCCGCGCCGACGGCCGGCAGGGTGTAGAGGTACTGTACCCAACCTCAGGACGCTGCCCAGCTGACATACAGCGAGCAGTCCCGCGCCGACGGCCGGCAGGGTGTAGAGGTACTGTACCCAACCTCAGGACGCTGCCCAGCTGACCACTGGCCTTTTCTGGCGCGCGGCCTTTGAATACTGCGAAAGATGTTCATGACTAGCACACACCACTTTTCCTTCGTTCTTGTCAGCAACGTATGGCAGATGCAGTGCCTGACTATTGCTGAGTTATGTCGGATGCGGCTGGTGTTTCTGCATGAGTCAGTATGTCAGCTTCAAGGACGTTGTAAGCAGAGAGCGACGAATAAGGCCCTGCTTTTGAGGAAGTTGAAGACCATGTTGGAATAAGTGAAATGTCCACAAAGATCTGAGAAATGTTCATATCACTCTAACATAAACAACACCTCCATGGTAGTTTCGCATGGTTGCAAAAGCCTTGCTGTTCGGCATCGATGAAAATACAAAAGTGACATTTTTGCTCTTTCTTGCGCTTCTTAACTCGAATTGTGCAGGCATCACTAAAACCAGGTCATGTGGTCTTCTTTGTAGTTTTGGAATGTTACATAGTGTGTGCCAATTTGCTCAAACATAAGATCGCATAAATCGATCAGAGACCGTCGCTGTGCAAAAACAAGCACCTTCCAGATACAAACACCAGACACCCGTAAAATCCATTACGATTTTAAGTACCTCGGGTGAGACCCGCTTACATGGCAGCATCGAGTGTAATCAAACTGCAGGTAAAGTTCCAAGAAGCGTCCAACTCGCAACATCACCACCGTTTGCTTCCAGCACTTTTGGCGCGAAATGTGAGTTTTATGTGTGAATCCCCCACGATTGGCTTGTGTGACGACAAGATGAGGAGCCAATGCTCATTTCTCGCCTCAGTACAGGCTTGTTTCTGTTCCGCTGACTGGCCCGCTTCTTTTTCCAGCTCTGATTGGACTGCTGATCGTCTCGACCCTGCTCTTGACGGGAAGCGGAGCAGCTGAAGGCGACACCCCGGTAGTTAACAGATCAGCCGCCGGGAGCCGCGCTGCAGCTACGCAGGACGGCGGGGTGACGGAGCAGAGGCCGCACCTCAACAGAGGACAGCGGATGACGGAGCGGGGAGGCCGCACCTCTACAGAGGACAGCGGAGTGACAGCGGGAGGCCGCACCTTCCGCTGGTGCCGCCTCCGCCCTCGCACACCTTGTCTGTACTGGCTGACATTGCGCAGGCGCGCTCTGCTCGGCCGCTACCAACGCCCCGGCGGTGCCGGTGGAGTT
>NW_023596321.1:0-17827 GCF_011947565.3 Pollicipes pollicipes | reverse complement strand
ACATTGGACTAGAAATTATCGGCACACATCCGACTGCTATTCTAAGCCTCAGACACCAAGGCCACTAAGGACGGAAACTGAGCGATCATGGGTGGCGCGACAGGCCAACAAAGAGGCTTCCGTCAACATCTGTGTCAACATAAAATGTCTTTGGAGCATGCGAGAAGAACCCAGGACCAATGTGGTGGGCACCTGAATAATCGGGAGTGCCCCGGCAGGCTGGCGTATCCGCGGCCCGACCACAGGGCCCTCTGAGCAAAGGGAATTACCCAAGACCAATGTGGTGGGCACCTAAACAATCGGGAGTGCCCCGGCGGGCTGGCGTACCCCCAGCCCGACCACAGGACCCTCTGAGCAAAGGGGAATTACCCAACACCAGTGTGCGTGAATAAATGCCCTGAGCTGTCAAGAGTGCCCGGGCAGGTCAACAGAAAGAGCCTCGATAGGAATGAACGGTAAACCACAAACGAGATCAAAGGAAAAGAGTCCTAGATCAATGTATAGAGCCATTGATCATCGAGTGGCTCGGTGCCTCACCTTACATGGGCCCCAGCAATAGCACAAGACTCTGCAAGTAAGTGGAAGGAACCCAAGACTGAAATGAAGGGCCCTGAACAATAAGTGTACCCAGGTATGTGGGGCTCCGGCAAAAGCGTATGAAGCCTTTCGGGCGAATGGGAGGAATCCGCAGAGGGCTGCTGGTCGATTAAGAGTGCATAGGCATGTTAGCAGATAGCGCCCCAACAACAGCATAGGGCCTGACGAGAAAATTCAGAGATCAAGGACAATGTGGCAGGCCCCTTAGCGATTGGATTAACCCGGCCAGTGGAGAAATAGAGCCCCAATATCAGTGTAACGCCTCTGGACAGCGAAATCAGCTTCAAAATGTCCCTTATCACCACTCCTCAATCAGCGAAGAACTTACTTTGTCTGCTCACGGGCTCTTCACTTTCGCTTGCGGCTGATCTTGGTCGTCTGAAGGCCCAAATAAATCGAATTTTGTCGTGTTTTGTGCCAGAAAACTGCGTCCGTTCGGCCGGTCATGGGCCTCTTTGGAGCCCATGGGTACCCATGGGGCAAAAGGGGAGCCATGGTTCCGTCCCCCTTCCCGTTCCTCTGGCTCTGCCCCTGGTCCAAGCAGCTTAATAGATGGGGCACCGTCAGGCACATAGGGACATCCACTTGAGTGACAAGCTCCAAAGACACACTATGGAGGGCCTTAAGAGATCGAGTGCACCCGAGCAGGTTAACATATAGGGCCCTTGACAAACGCTTCGGACCTTCCATTCCAATAGCATGTACCCAAGACCCAATGTTGATGGTCCAGAACGATTGAGTTTGCCCAGGCGGGTTATCAAAAGGGCACCCGACACGAATGGGGACCCTTCATTCAAATAATAAGTACCCCAAACCCAGCATGGATGATCCCCTAAAGATCGAATATACCCAAGCAGGCTATCAGATGGTCTCAAAAAGGAGCGAAGGGCCCTACATTGAAATACCAAGAGCCAACGTGCAGGGCCCCGATCAATCAATTGTGTCCGAAAAGGTGAACGGATCGGGCTCCCGACAAGTGTGTAGGGCCCTCCATCCGAATAAGAAATACCCAAGATACAATGTGCAGGGCCCCCAAACGATCGAGTGTGCCCGAGCAGGTTAACATATAGGGGGCCCCAACAAGAGCATAGGACCCTCCATTCAAATAAAAATACTCGCAACACAACGTAGAGGACCCCAAACGATCGAGTGGGCCAGAGCAGGTTGACAGAAAGTGCCCCCTACCATAGGCGTAGGAAGTTTTCAAAAAAGTGGAGGAGCCAAGCTCAGGCGCGTGCTTCAGGAACTTTTTCTAGAAAGCAAGGCCGATGACCGGAGAGGGGGAGGGTAGAGAGAAAGGTTGCTATCGCCCTTTATTCAAACGTCATAGCTGTTTTGCTGCATATGCACCTAAATCTGTTTCTCACTGATGCACAATCTTACTGATAATCAATCTCTAACCAAAATCTTACCTGTTCGACTCATCTATGCCATTCGGCAATAATGCTGTCCAGCTTCCCAGAATTATTCATTCCATTTCAACTTTGTCTTTCCTGGGGAGACGAAATTCCACGCGCGGTTAGGTATTTTTGCTCCTTGAGAGGGCTGGACAGGGTAAATGCCAAAATACGGCCTGGACATAGGTTGTTGAGAATTATGAAAGCTAATCGATAGCTTACTGTGCAACCAGTTTTTATATGCCTTCATCTCGCTGGCTGATCGTTAAGAGGTGAGACTTGTCGCAGAATTTTAGACGGAAACAACCTCGGAAGCTTGAAACCGCCAAAAGCAGGGCGACAAAAGCCATGCAACTGAAAATTCTCCAAACCAAAAGCTGAAAAAACCAAGCCACAGAATAAAGACCCTTCTGTCACATCTTCCTTACCTGGGCCCTGCTACCGTCTGCCCTCGGCGGCCACTACCCTGGGCCGGCGTCTCCCGTATGACTGACCTGCGAAACTAATCGTTTGGCTGCTTTATTGCACATTTCTGGATCCGCATTCCTACCAAGTTGTCTATAAAATACATGTTAGACACCTGCAACAGTACCTTTTCCGAATTATTTTCCCTTATTACCACGCCACCGCAAGAAAAAAACCTCCGAGAAGCTGTCTGTCTTAAGTATGAATTGGCCCAACGGACATTTCATTTCCCATCATTCAACCTAGACGACTTGATCTGCTTTTTATGTAGGCAGTGGCGTAGCCCGAGCCTTGCGAAGGAGGAACACGGGGTTGGAAAAACCCCTCTTAGGTTGCCCCCCCCCCCTAAAAATTTCCTAGATGTATCTTACTTGTTGACAAGGGACACGGTTTTACTCGTTTATTGCTATCTTCACTTTGCAACCAGAACAGAAAACAGAAGCTACCGCGAGATGAATTCTGTCTGTATTTTGAAATCAATAAACTGTAAAAATCTGGCGTTGAACGACCGCATGAAATAATTCACCGATGCCTTTAATTTACAATGGCTTAGTACGTTCTTTCTAAACGATAAAACTCAGCTTTGTCCAAATTTTTCATCAGAGTTTCTACAGACATTAAGGGCATGGCAAAGTTTAGATCGTAGATATCTTTCGATCGAACTTTGAAGATAAAAATTTTGGTTGTAAATCGAGTCAACAATGCGTATTAACATGGCCAAGCCATGTTTGGCTGGAAATGTTCAAAATCCAGTCAGAATCAATGAGTGATACAATTTGTATACCGTGTTTTTTTAACATGCGTTTTTAAACATTTTTAACTCTAAGCAACAAAAATATGCACACCGCGCGCTGCAGTCTCCATAGTCGCGGAAGCCTCAGCCTAGTAGCCAACCTTAAAGCCGTGGCCCATCGATGGACGAAAATGATGACGCTTCTGAAATAATTACATTGACACTTAAATCGATTAGTGACACAAATTATGTCACATCATTGGGCATGCACACCCGCAAATCTACAATAAAAACCTCGACGCCAGGCGTTGCAGTCTCTCTGTGTCGCACGGCGTGGTCGACAGTCAGTACTAGGCCGCGACCAACGGCTGCTCGAAAATGATAACACCTCTGAAAGAAGTACCTTTGAACGCTTCAGGACATCAACTCTTCCATTTAGAAGATTATTGGACGTGCATTCACATGCGCGATTTTTAGACCGACGATAAGAACGGATTGACCGTTGTTATTGAGCCTTGGATTGGCCCTTAAGGCGCCACAAAGTTATGGTGGAATCTGGTGGTGGAATTGGAAGAGCAAAGGTAGAATCTCTACCTTTCGTGTTTCTGTAGTTATTAATCTATCCAGAAGACAGATTACCACGGCGCCCGCCGTCTGGTGTCACTTGCAGTGGCTGAAGCTATTCGGTTTTACAGAAGCTACAGCCCAGGCCATCGTTGTGCTTGCTCTCGAGGTTGCGGGGCGGGCATGTTCAAACAGGTCGATGTTATTTGTTTTACTAATTCCTTCTGAAAAATAGCGTTTCAGGCTAACATGGGATGACCTTGTTCGTCTTTTTAACTCATTTCAATGCACTCAGTTCAGCAATAATAGACCCCTTATTTCCTTCCAGGCGAGGGTCCCTGGGGTAGAACACCCGGGGCACACCCACGTTTCAGGTCAAGGGCTGAAGTACCATTCCGTACTATCGCAAAGTGACTTCTGGTTGGCATTCTGGCGACACAAGGCGGGATCTCCTGGTGATCTAGTCGATCCGGAGGCCATTAGAGGGACATATCATGTCAACTTGTTCCCCTCCCTGACACGGGAGGCTTTCTGACCCGCGCGGTTGTTCCTGGATCAGCACAGAAACCCTCATTGACGCAACAAGATCCCTGATCCCGCAGGTGGTACGATAATTGTCACATAGACTCTGGTTTCATGCTTTTTTGTGTTCCTCAGAGATATTGAGGACTCCCTGAACATATATTGTGGATTGAAATGGGTCCCAAATTTGTATTAACATGGCTGATCCATGTTTGTCTTAGAATGTTCAAGATTCAGCCAGAATTGATTACTGATAAAAACTACGTAACATGGTTTGAACATGCGCGCTCGCAAGTCATAGCAACAACATTCTCGATACCCGGCGTTGCAGTCTCCACGGGGCGCGCGCCTCGGCCTATGGCTGTAACACTAAGTGATGGCCAATGAACAACCGAAAATTGACGCATCTTGAGGAAGATGGCTGGTGAAATAGGTAAATCGGCACATGTGTTTAATGTAGTGCAAAAGAAAGCCAAACACGGCTTTAATCTGAAGGGTGGGAGGGGGGGGGGCAGTCAACATTGCTGCCCCACCCTGAAAAGTGGAGGGGAGGGGGGCCCGGTCCCCCTGACCACCTGTTCCTACACCCATGCCAGCTACAAGAACATAGGGCTCCTCATTCAAATGAGAAATACTCATAACGTAATGTGGAGGGTGCTCGAATGGTCGAGTGGGCCAAAGGGGGTCAACAAATAGGGCCCCCGACAATAGCGGAGGGCCCTTCGTTTAAATAAGAAGTATACAAAACCCAGTAAGGAGGGCCCCTAAATATCGAGTGTACCCAAGCAGGCTATCAGATGGCCCCCGTACATTCAAATACCAAGACCCGATGCGCACGACCCCCGAACAACCCAGCATGCCCGAGGAGAGAAACAGATGGGCCCCCATAACGTGCGTAGGGCCCTCCATTCAAATAGCAAGCACCCAATGCACAATGTGGAAGGCCCCCCGAACAATCCAGTGTGCCTGAGCAGGTAATCTGGTGGGCCCCCGAACGCCCGAGTGTGGCCATGCAGGTTAACAAATGAGCCTCCGACAAGAGTGTAAGGCCCTAGGTAAATGACATAGGATTGGAAAGGCCCAGACCAATGCAGAGGCTCCGTGGGGATATCCTGAGTGCATCGGTAGGTTAACCGAGACCGGCGTGAAGGGTCCCTGAACAGCCGATAATATCCCAGCAGGTTGACGTGTGGGGCACTGTCTACCGCGCATGAAGCCCTTCGGGCGAATGGAAAAAATCAGTGGAAGGACTCTCAATGACAAGTGTCCCGGCACACTAGCAGGAAAGGCCCAAGCAACAGCGCAGGGCCCTCCGAGCAAATGCAAAAAGGTCCGTAGAAGGTTCCTTAACGATCGGATTAACCCTGCAAGTGGACATATAGGGCCTCGTTAACAGCGTGAGGTCTTTGGACAACGCAATTATTTTATAACGTCCACATCAATCAGTGAAATATATTTTTTGTCTGCCCTAGGCCGTTCGCTTCCGCTTACTACTGTTTTTGGCTGTTTTTGGATGCCCCGGCGTCCAATTGATCATTTCAGTTCAAAACCCTACGCAAATGCAAAACACTCTCTTTAGCCATCCCAACGCTCCCAGGACAGTTTCAAAATAAACGCATTGAAGGATAAAATCGGGCGAAAAGGTTGGTCGTCGACTGTTTAAGAAGCTCGGATGAGCAAGACGGCCTTTGCCTACGTGACGTAATGACGAGCTTGTATTTGCTAGTTACGTTTGAGTGAATCATCAGCTGTCTAAGATAAAGACTTGGGATTAGGGTCATTCACGGTGCGCTCATCTTTTACAAAACGCTATGTGCGGGGGTACCGATAGTGAGGTGGTTGACTGGTCTGCGCTAACATCTGCGTGTCTGGGAAACCAGGGGTACGGGGTTCGATTCCTCACGGTGCACCCCCTTCCTATCTGAATAAGGGGCAGGAGACGCCATATAGCCTCAGCAGTTGAATGCGTCATAAAGCCCCAAAGCCGACGAAGCACCACTGCTACCCCCTATTACATGTGTGGTATGACGAGATTGAGGCCACCGGGCTTCAGGCGTGACATGTGTGCCTGTATGCCATGTATGTATGCCATGTACGCCTGTGATAAAGCCATTCGGAGTGGCAAGCCAGCATTAAAAGAGCACTCGCAATTCAACTCTAAGCTTCGTTACTGGAAGTAGGTAAGAAAAATTGACCATCTCCAAATACCCGTTGCTGTTTATGGAAATGAAAATGGTGTTATCGCGGTGCCTGATGGCCATGAACAATGCTCTGGACCTGCTTTACATGAAATGTGCTCATGTGCGAGGCAATCCATATATATATATATATATATATATATATATATATATATATACGCTAGTGTATCTTTGTGGAGTGACGACTTGGTTCGCTTAAAGTTTGCTACCTTTGAGCTTTCGATGGCCTAACATTGTTTTCATAACGCATGTATACATATGTACATACCTTGGACTATAGTGATCATACGAATCCATGTAAAGGCAAGGGTCAGTCTTGTTTTTTATTCATATCTTGACTGGTGAAGTTGTTTAATTTATCGTATTTCAACGTATGCACCGGTAGTTCCTCTTTAATAGCCTGTTGAATTTCAAGGACCAAGAGGATTTTTTTTTGGGGTGGAGGCTTTTTGGAGACACTTGCTTTGCTGGCGGGCTTTGAAATTTGGATGCGGGACGGGTGCGAATATTCGAATAAAAAGTGGCAGATTTAATCAAAAGTTCGAGTCAGTTCCGTTTCGTCAGTGCCCAACTGTGCCCACACGGCCATCCCCGTGCAGACTCAGGGGGGGGGGGGGGGTGAAGCACACGTGACGCGTGTCTCTTCCACTATGACGCGTCTCCCCACCCCAGCTTCACCCTCCTGCCACTCTCCAGCCCCCAGCATCGGCGGGGAGCCCCAACCCAGCTCCACCCTCCAGCCCCCAGCGTCGCCGGGGGATCCCCACCCCAGCTCCACCCTCCAGCCCCCAGCGTCGGCGGGGGAGCCCCATCCCAGCTCCACCCTCCAGCCCCCAGCGTCGGCGGGACAGCCCCACCCCAGCTCCACCCGCCAGCCCCCAGCGTCAGCGGGACAGCCCACCCCCAGCTCCACCCCCAGCCCCCAGCGTCGGCGGGACAGCCCCACCCCAGCTCCACCCTCCAGCCCCCAGCGTCGGCGGGGAGCCCCCACCCCAGCCCCACCCCTCCAGCCCCCAGCGTCGGCGGGTGGAGCCCCATCCCAGCTCCACCCTCCAGCCCCCAGCGTCGGCGGGGGAGCCCCACCCCAGCCTCCACCCCCCCAGCCCCCCCCCACGCGTCGGCGGGGGAGCCCCACCCCAGCTCCACCCTCCAGCCCCCAGCGTCGGCGGGGGAGCCCCATCCCAGCTCCACCCTCCAAGCCCCCAGCATCGGCGGGGAGCCCCCACCCCAGCCCCACCCTCCAGCCCCCAGCGTCGGCGGGGGAGCCCCATCCCAGCTCCACCCCCAGCCCCCAGCGTCGGCGGGGAGCCCCACCCCAGCTTCACCCCCCAGCCCCCAGCGTCGGCGGGGAGGGTCGTCAGCTGACGCCACGCCAGGGGCGTTCCTACACGTTAAAGGGGTGTTCCACATTTATGTGGGGTTTTATATTAAAATAACCACCTTTGGAGTCTTTTGGTGTTGCTGCAATCCTGCTCCTCTGAAGACGTAAGCCCCTCTAGTTTCTGAGCTCTACGTTCACGAAAATGGGGGAAAGGTATATCGGAGAGAGTATTTCAAAGTCCCCTCGGCATCTATGACGTTGTAAAGAGGTCATTCAAGTCTTGCCATCCCATAAGCCATGTGGTGATCAAGGGCAAAAAAAGTAAGTGTCGACGCGTTCATATCTGACGTTTGTGAGCGTGATTCCCAGATATAACGGCCGTCAATTGGGTTTTAATCAATATTGTGCAAAGTGCGATGACGCAATCAAACCACGACACATCGAGAAGCATATTTACTTAACAGAGAATTGTGCTGTCAGGAGCAGTCTTTTCCACTTAAAAAGCATACCAATAGCTATAAATGAGTGAGTTTGTTTCGTCATATCTGATACACACTGTTATGTCCTCAAATGTAAAGCATTCCCTTTAACGGCCCATGGGGTCCGACGCAATTTATTGCTCGAGTCCTGTTGTTGTGCCCGTGGTTGTGGATAGGGCAGCAAACAACCTAACTGTCCCATTGAGTTACTGGGGTCCAGGACCCAACGGACCCCTGAACTGAAAACGACCGTGCACCGCGAACATCCCTAACGCCGGGAACAGGACTTAAGTCTCCGAGGCCTGGAGAAGCGTGCCGGGTTTCCGAATGAGTGCAGCTGAGAGAGAACCGAGCTCTGTTCCGTCCCAATATGGAGGTGCGTGGGAAGTCTTACTCTTCGCAATGTCCTTGGTCTAGGTAAGTCTTATTCCTTGCAATGTATCATTCCTTGCGTGATGGTGCTTCATGCAAATAATGTGCTTTCTTGCCACGAGGCTCTGGCCGTGCTGGTGGCAGCAGTAAGCTCACTGGCTTTGCCAACAGTTGCTGTGAAAATGATCCGCCATGTGATGCCCTCCATAATAATGAACCTTGTTCATGAAAGGATGTAGCGCTTTCGTTTGTTTTCAAAATGTATCTTAATGGCGCAGGTGTATTTGATGCGGTGGTTTGAAGCTAGTGTGAACTAGGACATTCAGGTTGTTAGTGTAGGTACTCTTCGTTGGCCCTCATGAGATGACGTAAGGATAGTTATGTCCCCGATTCATATCTGATCTGGATATGAATAGGTGTAAATGTAGATTATTGTCAGGGTTCCGTTTTCTATAAAACATCGTCTGTACAGCTTTTCTGCGTATGTCATAGGACGAATACGTTCAGCGTAATCCGGCATTTCAGCAAAAACCTGCATAATGTCGGTGTTTCTCATTCAACTTTAATAAATATCGTTCTCCTCTAAATATCTGAAAACTTTATCGCCGTTTTCAGAGCACATTCTGAAGAGTTGGTAAGTGCAAACTCTTCGCTAATATCTTTTTGTCGTGGCATCGGCGTGTGTGTGCTCTGTAAAGATCGCCTGGTGGCAGACCAACAGACCAACAGATAATGCTGGATGCTGGATTTCGGCGGAAGTCGAGTGGCGCCGGCGGCGTCCCACCGGCAGACGATGCCGGTTCTACCCGCCATCGGCGATCGATATCAATCGCAGCTAACTGAGCCACTTGTGGCCATTTAAGGATGCCGGTGGAATTTGAATAAGCTGGCTCATTCAACCTGGTATAAAATAATAATAAATAAATCGAGAAAGAATCGTTTCACCAATGGCAAAATTATGATTTGAATAAGATCTGAATCCTTCAACGAGAATAATGAATTAATGGTGAATTGACGCCAAAAAATTTGTATCGAAACACGTGCCTGGTAAAATGATGCCCTTTTGTTCTTTGAATATCATTGATATGTGGTCTAAAAGGTCATATATTAGTTATACTAGACAGTTCCATTCCGTCAGATGACTGCTTATCTTATTGGTCGTCTGTATAACATGATTAAGTATGAGTACGTCAATGTGCCCACCAAGCATCCACCCATTTAATGACCGCATACGCTTCTCAGTGCCGCTTCCTATATCTCATTGACTAATCTATCAGCCGTCCATACCTGTACACAAAGAGTTGGTGTCGGTTGTCAACTTTTGTCGTCGACTGTTGTCAACAAGTTGGTCCACGAGTCTGATGCCAACTACTTCAAGCCAACGGCGTAGGTTTGCTAAATAGTTCGGAGAGAGGTAAGAGTGAAAACATCACGTCACCTGCCCCAAAACACGTCAATCAACAGGCTCTTTCCCGGGCATGGCCCGCGTTCTTTTCATTATGCCAACCGGCTTCATTCTTTCAGCATGTCGGCCCCTGGTATTGAGTTCGGCACCAGAGGGTACTTGCTTTACTCGGCAGATGGCAATGTGAAGCAGGAATATGAGCAGTTTTACGGGATTTTTTGCAGTGTTGTTACGAATCGTGTTTCTTTTTCGAGTATCTTAAATCAAAATCCCAAAAAGAGCGTCATCGATTTGCTGGTATGTGTTATTAGCTACTGGGCCACCAAGCAGGCGTATGTTCATTGGTTTGAGGTTGTCGCGATTCCCACAAGATGGCGTTGCACGCTGTTACTTCAGCGAATTTGGTGAATGTTTTTGAACGATAGACGAATGACATGGTGGCACGAAATTAAATCTATATCAGCGGCAGGATATCTGAACAATGGAAAAATGTTGATGCAAACGGATGAACACTGTGGTCACGTGCCGTGGTAAGTCGCAGAAACATGACATGAAAAACGCGACTGGCATAACATCCTACCCTCTCACCCTCTTGCTTGATCCTGCATACTGTCGGCGCCCCGCTTGCCCGGGGCAGGCTGCGTGCGCCAGCCACGAGTGGGTCGGAAGGCCCCTCGAGAGGGATCCGACCAGACGCCCGGCGTATGCCTGGCGCAAGGGTCCCCGCGCGTGCAAGGCTCGGCAGTTGCCCCCCTCCCCCCCCCCCAAGGCGCGTGTAGTCCCACCAGACCGCTATACCCTCTCCTTTATCCCACAGCCATAAAATGATCAATTCTGGTCGAAATAACTAATCCAATAACTACACTGGCACAGCACATACCTGGCTCAGGGACAGCGTGATCAGGAAGGCGGTTTCTCCCAGGGCGACACCCTGCCGTTGCAATCCGGCCCGGTTGGTCCCTGCGATTACCCAAACTGTGGGTAACTCGGCAATACAATGGTTGAAAGCGAGTTAAGTTTTGCTCGCGGTTCAACCCAAGAATATTCACAAATACAAAATAGCGTGGGATGGTGGGTGAAATGCTGTGATTTATGACCCGATAGGTTCAACCTATCGGGTCATAAATCACAGGGTGCGAGGGACGCTAGCGCTGGGTGGCATATATCCCTCTACCACGGGGCTTCTAATTTATCAGCCACATGGGTTACGCACAGACATGCGGGATATTTTTTTGCGCATGGAGGCTGCCGACTCTTGCCAAGATGGAGGCCAGTGCTCTAGGATGTGTCTTTTGTACGCGCTCGATATATAGGACTTTTGGGTCCTCCTGGTCATGGAGGGCACCACCCTGGGACATGACCCAGAAACTTGACTTCGACCTCGACCTCAAAATCCAAACAGAGTTGTATCTGTCGGTGCCTCCCGGCTTTTAAGGAGGATGGCGCCCCCCTTAAAATTAAGTAGGCCATATCCAGCGACTTTTTTTTTGAGTGGCGGCCGTTAACCAGGGGGTCTTGGTCAGCCCTGTGTCCCATCCCCAATTACCAAGACTGGCTGCGCTCCTATGCGTATGCGTACGTAATCGTAATCGCATGGTATCTGAAGAGACAGCCCAACTAGTAACACTGTTACAGTCAACCAGCATTGCGCATGACACTGATATGACGGGTGTGTCGTTCATCTACAACCTTGAAGTAAAACAAGTGAGGGTCACTTTGCCTTCAGATGTAAAACGGTTTGGAACAGTGTCCCTTAGACGCATAGCTGGCTCGCAGTTTGTGTTCATTGAAAACAGAGGGGAAAAAGGGATTCTCAACAGCAGGGCATCTGCCTCAGTGTATTTGGGGAAATGTCGAAGGTCATGTTCTTAAATTAGGCATGCAGTTAGCATAACCGATAATTACTATGAATTTGTTAGCATCAATATTTACTAAAATGCATATGCTTTGTCGATGAAACCTTGCTGTGACGAGAACCTGCGTATACATGCGTTGTGATAGCCACATATGTTGTGGATACTGGACACTATTCTTGTGAATGAATGATTAAACACACAACAAATTGTCCAAGCACATAGTAGCAAATTATGCATCAATTTAATATTTCAGTAAGCAAGAGGGCTGCAACTGCACTCCTTCAGCTTCACAAAAACAGATGCCTTTACGAGAAGGTGACACAATCTACAATTCTTCCATGCCTGGTTTCTGTAGCTACGCACATGACCTTTGAAATATTGGTAATCATGGGATGTACGTACATATCTATATAAAACAATGGACAATCGGAACATAAGGCACGAAATCCGAGCAGCTTTTCGACCTCTTCCCTTATTACGACTCCCACGAATCTGGCTGGTGGGGAGGGGGGGGGGGGGGGCAGATTCGTGGGAGTCGTAATAAGGGATGAGGGCCGAACATGGTCTTTGGAGCAACGCTTGCTACATGGTGAGGTCGAACATGGCCTTCGAAGCAACGCTTGCTACATGGTGAGGTCGAACATGGTCTTCGAAGCTTAATAAATCTACACCCGATCTGGCTTGCGTCAGTTTTGGTGCGTTTTCAAGGTATTCTTTAGGTCTGGCTGCCAGGTGCTGCGAGATATTGCTGTCGTCACAAAACGATTCCATGACGTTATCAAACGATGACCGTAACAGAGACCATTTTTACAAACTTTTGAAATTTTGCTATTTGGGGTTTTTGAACCTTGAAAGCTAACCAACGGCTACGCGTAAGATTTTCTCATCACATATTATGTTTACCTCAATATCTTCAAATATGCAATATTCCCTTTAATATGGACTAGGTAATGCGGAACCATACTTAACTGTAATCTCGTAAGATAACATTGAACAGATCTGGGCGTATATCGTACCCAGTTTGAAAATAGGTTGATTTCTGATATCATTCTACAAAATAGTACCCATTTACAACGCAACCTTTTTGCTAGATTATATCTCATCACAAAATTGAGTCGCATGATCATAGCCGACCTAGTCCCAACGTAAAACAAACATAAGGCCTGCCTGATGATTACGTTGTCCTGGCGTCATGCCTAACATTAATATCATTCCGCTATCTGAGCGTGGTGCTTGCAAAAATTGAAGGTGAAATTGACGGGAGTGAACCGATGTAGTAGAACAATGTTGAAGAACGATTGACAACAAAAGCTGAGAAACGACACCAAGTCTTTGGGTACAGGCACGGACGGCTGATAAATTCGCTGTGATTCACCTCAGTCAGTAAGCTATAGGAAGCGGCACTGAGGAACGTATGCGTCCATTAAATGGGTGCATGCTTGGCGGGCACATTGACGTACTCATACTTAATCCTGTTATACAGGATTAAGATAAGCACCAATAACGACCAATAAGATAATCAGTCATCTGACAGGATGGAACTGTCTATATAACTAATATGTGACTTTTTAGACCACATATCAGTGATAATCAAATCAAAAAAATGCATCATTTTGCCAGGCCTGTGTTCGATACGATATCGCCCAATCGCTTAACAGGAGCCTTGTGTTGTCAATGGACCCCCTAGTCGGCCAGAGGCGGTCTTCGAGGTGGCCCCAAAAGCCTAGAGGGCCTACCAGGTCCGACGACCAAGGGCGCGACAGGAGGATCTGGGGGCACAAAGGGCTGGTTAGATTCAGGGGCCCCAGCCTGCGAAGGGCTGGTTAGATTCAGGGGCCCCAGCCTGCGAAGAGGCAGGGGACCCAGCCTGAGTCAGGGGCCCCTGGTTAGAGTCAGGGGCCCCCAGCCTGCGAAGACGGATCCTCAAATAACGGCCAGAGTGCATTTTACGCCGATCGGAGAACCTGTGAGTCGAGGTATGGGCCTGAGGCCCACTTCGCAATCATCTATACATCCGGGGCCAGTGATTTACACTGATCAGGGGCCTTGTATCTGTCGGCGGCCCATAGCGCCTAGCAGAGAGTCCTGTGCTCGCACGGACCCCCGAGCCCGACCAAGGACAGTATTCGATAGGGCCCCAAAAAGAGGCCCGGGCTGGCACACCGGAACCAGATGATTCAAAAGTGCCGGTTGGAGGACATAAGGGCCCGAAGGACTGGCTGTAGATCACATAAAGAATCGCGGCGCGTAGGGACGTGACCTGAAATATCAGTCATAGGTTTCTCTTACACCGTCTGAGGGAACCCCTGAGACAATACGGGTGTCTAATTAGGTCAGAGATCACAAACACCCGAACAGTCGGCTCCGTGTTGGTTTGGGCACTGAGGGCCTATTTCCCAAGCAGGGAAAGGCCGGGCCCGCGCCTTCCATTGGCCGGGCTTCTGTATCGCTCAGGGGCCACAGTGTCTAACAGGGCATCACGTGTCAATACGGGGCCTCGAATCGGTCAGGGGAAGCCGATTTGCTCAACAGGAATGGGGACGGGGGCCCAAGTGGCAGAGGATTTCTTACGTCGGTCGGGCCCTCTGACAACTGAAGGAAACATGCGAACCTGTGATGAGTGCTCACACTGAGAAAGTGAGAGAGTACTGTGCCAGTCAGGGCCCTCAGCGCCGATCGATGCACCCTCCACTCCTATTATAACACGGGCCCGTTAAGCCCAACTGGAGGCCATGTGCCAGTAATTTGAACACCCGCAGCGAGCACGAATGTTGTTGCATTAATGACAGTTCATGTGTCGGTCCGGGGTGAACTGCCCGGGTCGGAAGGCCTCCCGCGTCAAGGCGCGAACCTATATGATAGGATAAAAAAATGACGTCATACATCAACAATGATACAAACTAGTTGTTCCTCGCCCTGTGACGTCAAAATTCCCGAAGCCGAAGGGAGAAGCCCGTGAGCATGCGCCATTGCTCACCATTAGGCCAAATTAAACACCATAAGTTTCTGGACGCTGATGGCCGACGCGCCGTGAGGGTGTAGATATTCAATGCAATATTCAAATTCAACACCAATCCGTGGATGAGGACCTGGACACGCCGCTCGCCCTCGACATTCCGCTGAGAGCCGACAAATTCACCGGACTTAAATAAATCCTGCAGGCACAGGGGCTCGCACATGGTCAAAGGCTAGCACCGACATCAACCGAGTGAAGGGACCAGGGGTATTCAGAGATTCTGTGGCCCGTCACTCGGGCCAACACCAACTTTTTATGACGGTGGGGCACGCCAAGACTGAGCTTAGCCAATCAAAGCAAAGCCTTCTGGCCTTCTCTCAGAGGTAACTTAACCTTCCTGTGTCAGATTGGCGTTTTTTCGTGGCTTCCCAAAGCCACAGGAGACAAAACCGGGCTACCCTCATTGGGGCTTTCAAACGCTCGGCCCACTTTGGCGCCGGCATGACTCGCGCAGTAAAGGCTTTCCTCACAGTTATCCACGAGCACCTGGCAAGGGTGACAAATGGCGCAGCGTGGAAAACATGTCAGAGTTGGCATCTTAATGCTCATCTCTGTCCTAAAGAATAGCAAGGAACTTTTCGAAGCAGCTCTTCTCAGACCGGGCCGCGAAACACATGAGGGAAGACGGACTAGACCACGCCAGGAAGACAAACTAGACCAACCCACAAGGGCTGTGATC
The DNA here is from genome assembly GCF_011947565.3 of Pollicipes pollicipes. NCBI lineage: Eukaryota > Metazoa > Arthropoda > Thecostraca > Pollicipedomorpha > Pollicipedidae > Pollicipes > Pollicipes pollicipes. The sequence continues at coordinate 2,223 of NW_023596321.1, read as the reverse complement.
TGACAATGAATTGAAAGCCACCTCGTCTGTATTGCAGTGACAGGTGTCGGAGGACTGCAGACCAACTACGCCGCACTGCGGCGAGTGGCCGTTGTCCGCCAAATGATTCACGTTGCTCTCCAGGTGACGTCCGACACAAGGTCTGTCTTTTTCCGCGACATGGCTTTGGAGGAGTTTTGAAACACACAAAGGATGGAAAAACAGTTCATCGTGATCCACGCGGAAGGGAGACAAAGACAGGTGTGCAAAACTGTAAGCGTCATGCTCTCGAGCCGCCTCCACCGGGCCACGTGTTTCTTCGTAAATCACCTTCGGCAGTATCTCATGCCAGGAGAACCGAACCAAAACTCCTGCCGGAACTCAACACGCATGAGGAAAACACTCCCTTTTTACGTTCCCGTCATCGCGTACATCAATTATGCGAGGGTGCCGTACGGTAACCGGGAGCACCGCCGCCATGTTGACCTTACCCACCCGCTGGAGACGAAGTGAGCCTAGATGGCACCACTCCCAGCGGGCGGCCAGGTACCGGTGCCATACTTCTAACGCAGCGGCTCAGTAGTACGATGTGGTGACGGCGCAATGCAGGCACAAGCCGTTCAATCGGCATTCCTGAATTCCGCCAAAAGACGCTTTGGGGCTCCAAGCCCAAGCGAAGAATCGGACACAGACCCAGAGGGACACCGCCTGTAGGCATCGCCGGCTGCCACCGGTGCCCTGGAACAGCAGTCGCCGAGCGACACCCCTTGTACCAGTAGAGACTCCAGCGTAGACGCGAGGGAAGCGGTAGAGGACGGCTCAGAACCAGAGTCAGAGGAAGAGTGCCCACGTCAACTCACCCAGGAGCGCAGCGCTGCTGCCAGCCCAGCGCCGTCACCATGTTCAGGCCCGGTATCGGCGCCGACCACACACGCCGAAAGCGGGACCGTTCAGCAGTTTCCGGGCAATCACTCACACAGTAGGAGCCACAGCGCAGCTGACCCGACGTGACTGGGGTTGGTGACTGGGGTTCTTCGGCCATGGCGTGGGAGCGGCTAGCCCCCCTCCCTTTGGACCCGCCACCTTCGTCCCGCCAGGCGGCGCGCGAGGAGGGACCCCGATCGCACCGTGCGGTGGCCGGAAGCGCCGGCAGAGGCAGGCGGCCGCCGCGCAGGGGACAGCGCGCCGTGTGGGCTCCCGGGGGCGGAGGCCGAACAACGCCTCCCTCCCCCGGACGCTCCTGCCCGCCACTCCAGCGGACGTAGAAGGCTCTTGGCTGTCCTCTGCCTGCAGCCGGCTACGTGCCAGTCGGTCCTGGGGCACAGCCCGGGGGCATGTAAATATTAATTTGTATGCAGGTAGGACCCTCCTGACGGGCATCACCTTCGCGTGGTGGAAGGGACCGCGTGCTACCCAGTAACCTAGATGCGACTAGATAGCCAGACTAAGGGTGCTGTAAATATCTAAATGTCACTGTTTCGCCCATTGGAGGGGCCAAGTTTGGCAGATTAGCAAAAAAACCAAACGAGATAGAAGGTTTATTTTACTAGTCGTCATAGATATTTCATCGTTTTAACACGCCGTTACAGATAAAATGTCCTTTTTATCCTTTTATCTTAGGATCAAGTATCAAAAACATCGAAATTCTTACCTGCATATGTATTCTAAAAAATGATGTTTCAAAAGCAAATCGCACCATCATTAGAAAGACAGTTTAATGTAAAAACGTTTTCTAGATCATTTTGCTGGTAATAGCTATCATGAGTCATTTTGACATAAAGCAAAGTATTCAAAGTTAAAAGATTGTTGGTCATTTTTTGAAAACGTTCGCGCTGTTTTTCAGGTGCTTAGTTCAAGGTGACTGATGTAAACGTATATCACAATTTTCGCAGATGAAGCTGAGTTGTAAAATACAGGCTTGAGTCGATTGAGTAGAGATCACTTCTGCCATAGGGCCACGCGTGACTCTAACAAAATTTTACGATGGCAGTGCTATATGGGTCACTTTTTGATGCAATGTATCTCGGCAAAAATGTGCCAAAACACGTGTTTTTCACTGACAGATGAAAGTTTTGCTGCTCATAGAACAGGTACATTCCATCACCCTTACAGGAATGCAAGTGTTTTAATTTGGAATAAAAATCTTAAAGAATATATGATGGATAGTTTTTAAAATTTTGACTCGTTTTTAAACCAGGTTTGATAGAAACTGAAGTTATGAAGCTTATTTATGAACACGTTTCT
>NW_023596320.1:0-73317 GCF_011947565.3 Pollicipes pollicipes | reverse complement strand
TGCGAAGCTTCCGCAGAACGTTGAAATGGACGCTATGTAAAGGAATAGTTTTAGCGTCTTACTGTGTTATCATCAGTAGAGCACATCAGTTTGCTGTTAATGCCGGCCGTGTCAGAATTGTTAGCATATGTGATATACGTACGACAGCATGAGTAAATTTTCACGACGTTGGTTAGATTTGCACTCATTTAGTTTCTTCTTTCCATGTAGCCACTTGCAATATCTGCAGTACACCTTGCTTGTGTTTTCAACAGACATTGGAAAGATCGAAGAGCGTTTGTCATGTGTGAAACACAAGATCCTCGTGCTGTCCGGAAAAGGTGGAGTTGGAAAGTCAACAGTTTCATCTATGCTCGAGCAGAACACTATCCATGGATGTGAATAAAAGCGTAAGTCGCTCAATGGAGGTCCATGTTTGCAGGACATCGCACCAGCTGCTTTTTTGTGGGTTGGAAAAGTTGAGAGTTGAGAGAAGTCAGAGCTTTTGTCCGTCAGTTTACTTTTTCCATTTGTTCTCCATTTCGATATTCTCGTCTATTAACGCTTTGGTCATTTCTTGCCGCGATGTTTGCTCATTTCTGGCCACCGGCCTTGCTCATTTCCAGCCGCGAGATTTTCACCTGGCGATTTCATACTGACTCAGTTGTCCCTGAAAATTGCTGTGTCCAAATTCCCGTATCTCCTTAATTCCTCTTTGAACTCAACTACCCTGGCTGTGCGTAGCCCCGCGTGCCGTCGGTTCTCGAGTGCGCCCCCGAGCGCGCGGTGCCAAGCGGCGCGCGGCCGCTGCCTCTGAGCTGGCGTCCTCCGCGATAGGTGGCGCTGCTGGACATCGACATCTGCGGCCCGTCGGTGCCCCGCATCATGGGCCTGGAGGGCGAGAACGTGCACCACTCGGGCTCCGGATGGTCGCCTGTCTTCGTAAAGGTCAGATCGGCGTGGCCGGCGGGCGATGAGTGGACCGCACATGAATTATGTGTGGAGCACTTGTTTTGGCAAGAATGGTGTTGTCCTTTCTTGCTGTTGTCGTTCAATACGCAATGAAGGTCCCAGAGTGGCGTTGACGGCAAGGCCGTAAGTTGTACGTTCTGATTCTGGTGTGATGCAGGAAGAGTTACGATTTTGCTCTACATGAGGACGACGGAACGGACCAAGTCATCGTCGTGACGTTTACATTCCCGATAATGTGGTCATCGTTAACTGGCCTGGAGTGGGAGCCTTACCATACCGCCCGCCAGCAGGAGGTCTCCGCCATGATATCGCGATCCCCGGTACGATTACGCCGCCGCGGTGTCGGCCTGCTCCACGTGGCGCGTGTCGCCGGCAGGATAACCTGGCCGTCATGTCGGTGGGCTTCCTGCTGGCCTCGCCGGACGACGCGGTCATCTGGCGCGGCCCCAAGAAGAACGGCCTCATCAAGCAGTTCTTACGGGACGTCGATTGGGGCGACACTGATTACCTGATCGTGGACACGCCGCCGGGCACCTCGGACGAGCACCTGTCGGTGGTGCAGTACCTCCAGTCTAGGTGAGCAGTCTGGGTCCAGGCTCCCCCAGGACAGGGTCTGTACCGCCGAGCACCTCAGACGAACACCTGCTGGCAGGCTATCCCAGGTCAGGCGAGGCTCGTAGCCAACGCGGTCGTGGAACCGATCGCAAAGGTGCACATTTTGTGCGGATATACTTCATGTCAAAGTTCTGCCTGCCTGTTGGGATCGGCTGATCAATGCGCGTTGAAAGGCCAATCATGCGAATGTCATCGAAATGAGTCGTCAGGTGTGTTCTCAGGAAGTGCTTAGATTGTTGCTTGAATTACTTTAGTTATTAAATGAAATCTTCACATGGTCGCGCTTATCAGTGTTTTATGGATGCACGGCCTTGATCTGGAATTTCCCGTAATTTTGGTGGCATTCTGCCTGCTCCGTAATGCTGTTTACAACCGCGTGCTCGCGGCGCTGCACTAACCTACGTTACGACTGACACAGTGGCATAGACGGCGCCATTATCGTGACGACACCGCAGGAGGTGGCGCTGCTCGACGTCAGGAAGGAGATCACCTTCTGCAGGAAGGTCGGCGTGCCTGTCCTCGGCGTGGTCGAGAACATGGCCGCCTTCGTCTGCCCCAAGTGCGAGGTTGGTGAACGCCGCCGACGCCCTCCGGGTATTCGTGGTGTCGGTGTGTGCGTGTTTTGCACGCAACTCCTCGGCACAGGACTGCATCATGCATTATACTGTGCGTGCTGAAGTATTTGCCGTTTCCGAAAGCAGGCCGAAATAACATGATGAATTCAGCGTTCTTATGTTGACAGTTATTAAACCTTTATGTAGCAGGAGATACGGATTAGGCTGCGTTATGACGTTTCAGGTTGTACTCATGATCACAAGTGGGTCTCCTCGGTGTTCATGATCAATACTTGACCGGTCACCAATATATTTACGCCTTGTTGACAGCCGCCGCTTTTTCCTGAACGTAAAAACAGAGGTATTTCTCTGTTTACTCGACTGGGACTTTCGCGCTGGATTTGTGTGGAACGGCATTTGAGGTGTGTGCGTGACACACTGCAGTAGATGCTTGACTCGACATGGCGGCCACGGTGAGCTGCTAACCGCCAGACCGTCCTGACACGCATGAGCTGTGCGTCATGATGAGCCCGCTGGCTTTCAGACGACCACCAGAATCTTCCCACCGAGCACGGGAGGCGCCGAAAAGATGGCACGTGACATGGAGGTGCCGTACCTCGGCTCCATCCCACTGGACCCCAGGTTAGCAGATAGCTCGTGACTTGCGAGTGCCGCACCTCCCGTCAGTCGCATTAGACCGTAGGTGGGCATTACACCGCATTAGATTGTAGGTTAGCAGACGAGGCGTTCTGTGCAGGTACCTGCCTCAGCTCCATGCCACTGGAGCCGAGGTGAGGCACTAGGAGATAAGCAGAGAGCATGTCACTGCTTTGTTTCGGCTCCGGTTCACCCGCGGCCCAGGTGAGCAGATGGAACAGGACGTGCAGAGATGTCACACCGGCACCATCATGCGGGACACGTATGGGCGGAGCCATGGGTTGGCGGACTCGCGTGGCCCGCCTCCACCAGTGGTTCCCCACCCAACCCCGAAGCACTTGTAGGCGATTTGAGCGGCACTGAGCATGCGCTGGGCGGCGCGCGGCTGGTGTGTCGTGCGTTTCGGTGGGGTGCAGCACTGAGGTGTCCCGGTGGGACGTGTGTCTCAGTAGGGCGCAGTGCTAAGGCTCGTCCCGGTGGGACGCAGCACTGAGGTGTCTCAGTAGGGCACAGCGCTGAGGTGTGTCCCAGTGGGGCGCAGCACTGAGGTGTCTCGGTGGGGCGCAGTACTGAGGTGTCTCGGTGGGGCGTGTGTCTCAGTAGGGCGCAGCGCTGAGGTGTGTCTCGGTGGGGCGCAGCGCTGAGACGTGTTTCAGTGGGGCGTGCGTCTCAGTAGGGCGCAGCGCTGAGGTGTGTCTCGGTGGGGCGCAGCGCTGAGACGTTTCAGTGGGGCGTGCGTCTCAGTAGGGCACAGCGCTGAGGTGTGTCCCAGTGGGGCGCAGCGCTGAGACGTGTTTCGGTGGGGCGTGCGTCTCAGTAGGGCACAGCGCTGAGGTGTGTCCCAGTGGGGCGCAGCGCTGAGGTGTGTCTCGGTAGGGCGCAGCGCTGAGGTGTGTCCCAGTAGGGCGCAGCGCTGAGGTGTGTCTCGGTAGGGCGCAGCACTGAGGTGTGTCCCGGTAGGGCGCAGCGCTGAGGTGTGTCTCAGTAGGGCGTAGCGCTGAGGTGTGTCCCAGTAGGGCGCAGCGCTGAGGTGTATCCCAGTAGGGCGCAGCGCTGAGGTGTGTCTCGGTGGGGCGCAGCGCTGAGATACGTCTTGCCGGGCAGGGTGGCGCGCAGCTGCGACGAGGGCCTCGACCTGGCCGAGGAGCCGACCAGCACCACACGGCGATACGTCGACATCGCGTCCAGTGAGTGCCAGAGCCCAATGGGCAACGGGCAGTTCATGTGTTACGCTACGCATGGGAGAGGGGTAATAATGGAGCGTAATCGAAGCGTAACAAGGGGTAGGGGATTTGGACAGCGTAGCGTTGCGCTCATGTATGGTGGTAAACAATGCTCAAGTATTTTTGTGGCGTTTCAACACTTGGATACCGTTGGCCTCCTCTCGTGACAACGAATACGTCTGCCTTTATGTTGCAACTCCAGCTCAACTACGGGCTAAACCGACAGTACCTTTTTGGGACGTTACGCTTGACATAGCCTAACCAAGGAGGGCTTTTCGTTCAACGCAGCCAGTTCGTAACTGGGTCGGGGGGGGGGGGGGGAAGTGTGCAACATAATTTATGGACGGAGACGCCACGGACGGACATGCGATCTTTCACGTCTTAAGGAAGGGGGCAATAACGAGGGGCGTGGTGTGGCATGTTCCTGTCCCCTCCTGTTGCTGTCCTGCTCGAGTACCCGTCTGTGAGTGTGTTGGGCTGATTGTTGCATGGTGAAGTAGTTTAAAATTATCATCATTGCCAGGACCAACGCCGCAGTACGTCCTAAAGAAGCAAAGTATAGTCAGTCAAGTCAGTAGAGATAAGCACTGCGTGGATCTGGCGACCTGACGGCACCGTCCTTCCATTTGCAGGAATCCTGGATGCCTGCGAGGGAACGGTTAAGGAGCGGAGCGACATGGAGACGGCGTAGTCGCGTTTGTCAGCGGTGTTGTTTCATTGTATTCCAAATGGATCGGTTACATTATACCCAGGATGAACGAGGCTATTATGGCACTCATGTAGCGTCTAGTGACCATCGTGACACTCCTTGGGTTGAGACCAGATGGGTCGAACTATCCTCTGAATGGTTTGTGTGGGGGTTCAAGAGAAGTCGGAACGGCGACGGCTCTTCCGTGGTACTGTTCAGGTCGTGGTAGACTAGCCCACCAGAGCCCTGCATCGTGCGTGCCATAAGCAGACACATGTCTAAGGACTCGACCCTTGGCTGCTTGTCGCCTGTCGGCTGGATGTGGTCGGATACGGCAGTCTTCCGGGAAGGAAAGCGAATGACGACTCTATTAAATATATTAAAACATGTCTCACCGGTATGTCACAGGTACAGATAGTATTATTTTAAATACACTCATTCCACTCTGGACTGCGATGTCTCATGCGCAACCCCGCACGTTCACCGTCGTGTATGATATAATGCAACGGCCACTGAGGACTACCTGCCAGCATCTAATACCAACGACGCAAGCCAACAATCCCACCATATAACCATAGCCTTGAAGCATGAAAGACTAGAATGCGTCACAACACCAACCCATTAAAATTCCCTGTGCCGATCCATCTCATTGCACGCTAAGGCGCCTCACCGAAACGCCACGACGTCGCAGTAGGCGAGATGGCGCCTCCATCGTCTTCAGTGGCGCCTTCTCCCCGCGGGGACCTTTTGCGCCGCCCAGCGCGCGTCCCGCTCGGAACGGTCGTCACCGGGTGCGGAGCTCCAGCAGTAGGAAGGCCTTAAGACTGGGGTCGGTCACATTAGCCTCGATGGCGCGCCGGCCGGCCTCGCCGCCGTCGCGGTAGTGCGCCGCCAGTCGCTCGGCGTACTCGATCCAGACGCAGTTGGCACAGCCGGACATGCAGCAGATGGTGGGTTGCTCCGGCGGCGGCGCGTCCACCGCCTCCGCCAGCGCCGACAGGTTCTCCAGCAGCTCCACGCTCTCGCCAGAGGACGACTCGCCGTCAGAGGAGGTGGCAGCGTCGGAATCGCCGGAGCTGTCCGAGGGAGACGCGACAGGGGATGGTGCACTGCTTTTTGGAGTGAGTGGTGGTGGTGATGTAGATGTATTACAGGGTGGACCATGTCTAGTGAAATATTTCTTATCTGAGAGGCTGATTTGGCCTGGAGACACAATAGGTATGGATTGAGTACAAATTGTGGGGACCCTTGTTGAGAACAACCAATTTTTTCTCACTAAGCATCTCAATGGCAATGCCATTCTATTCTTTGGAGGGTTACTTAGCAAATGTACCAGGATAAATGAATAGCACAGCATGCAAATGAAATGCAGCTATGACAAAATTACTTTTGTGGTATGATTGACTTGATGATGATGATGATGCATCCCTACTGGTGGGTACCAGAAACACCTGGAAGCACATAACAACATTTTACCTTGCAGAGTAACATGACAGTATTCAGGGAAAGTTGAAAGTTAAATCCATGAACAAAAATGACTTTCTTAATTCACAGCTTGCATGTACACTGTGTTAGTCAGAATGGTGTTCTTTCTCACAACAATGTCTTCATTTCAATTTGATCAAATTCACACACATTTCAATGCAAAATTACAGGGGAATTAGTTGCAATGCTTAACATCATAGTATGTAATCTGTCTGGCACTGCATGTGCATATGTCTTTAAGAACTTGACATTCTTCATTGGATGGTCTATGGGGGAGCTTTTTAATATGTCATTTGTAATCAGGGCCTGATAAGGGAAAATCATTCCTCTATTCACAGTTAGGAAGCTATTCTATTCACAGTCAGAGAAAGGTAGCTATACAGGCTAGAGCACTTTAAAACAAGTGGTAGGAATGAAAGGGAGGATGTTCTTTAAGTGTATGCCTGTTGCTGTGCATATGCAGAATTTCACAAACAGAAATCAACATATTTCATTGAGAAATATACCAGTGCACCAAGCACATTCAGACCCTGTTGGATGGGGCAAAAGTTGCAAAGACAGTTACACGGCACCTTTCCAACAATATTTGTCCACCTGGCGAACAAGCTTCAAAGCGCAACCGATTACGAGTTCGCAGCGACCCACCTGCTAAACCCGGGCTCGCTCTTTTGAAAAAACTGCGCAATTCACAAATCCCTTGTATGGATTATAAGCACTGACCCTTCCATCCAACCCTAAATGCACGGCATAGAGCCTTGCTGCACTCACCACGAGCGTCACCACACTTTTTTGCGATAAAGCAGCAATCGCCTCTTCTGCAGCATAGCTGCCGACTGCTAAGTTATCGGTAAATACCAAACAAATATGTAGCGACCCTACAAATACAATGTAGCTATTTATCTTGTATTTCGCTATTTTGGATCAATATGACATATTGGTGGACAATTTAGTTTTTCCTTCAACATTAAATTGAATTATGTGATCTTATGCTGCTTTAAAAGTGCTAAAAAACATTTGTTTCAAAATAGACTGAATTTTATTTCATGAGCTCTTGATGAGAGATTCATGGGAGTTATGGTAAACGGTGAACCTTCATTCAGATTCACCACTGTCTGCCGGTCTCGCTGCGCGGGGCAGGCGCCTTGGGGTAGGCGTGTTAGGAGCGAGTTACAGTGCAGGGTTGTGGTACAATTTTTTATAGCATTAGTGAACGTAAGCGCATGTTTTGAGTAGTATGTGGCATGTAGTAGCATGTCATGCCCAACAAGTTGTGATAGCAGGCAGGATAACGGACAGTGAACGTCTTCTTTCTGTAATAATAAAATAAGTGTCATTTGCATGAAGCGTGGTTGAAGGAGCATTTGACAGAGAACACTGCTCAGAGACATACACCCTACCCCCCTATCCCAGATGCTGCAGAAGTCTATGCAGTATTTGTGGTCACCACCTTCCAAGGCTCCTCATTTGTGGAGAAACTGGATTGTGACGACTTGCAGGATGTGACTGCTAGCTGGTTGCCTGCCTGTACAGAAGTCCCTCTAGCCAGGGTCAAATTACGGATGAGCATGGGTCATTGCTGGCATTTTATTTGCTAAGAATCTTGAAATAAGTGGTAACCATATCAAAAACTGCAGACTAACTTGTTTTATGGAACACATCAGTGTGTTCTAAATTGTGTGTTGTGTCCATTATATCCCAAATATGTTACAAATGTTGTGATTATAATACTCAGTGAATATACTAGCTTCACATTGACAGCCTTGCTTGAGCTGTTATGTGCAAGATTCATCAAAGTAGCAACTGATGATAATACTCATTCATTTGTCACTAGATGTAGGTGGTAATGGCCTGCAGTTAGCATTTCTGTGCATGACATTAACAGCAGTCTTTTTGTTTCAGCATTGATATTTGCAAGTCATGTCCTCTGAAGCTGTAAAAGAAACTGGGAATAAAAATGCTGACCAACCGTGCCAGGACAGTGCGTCACATGGTGACAGCATAGATGGCGACAAGCAGAGTTCAGTAGGCACAGACAAAGAAGATTTTGGTTATGATTTGTATCCTGAAAGACATGGTGGAAAGTATAAGCCAGGTTTTTGGGAGCATATGCTGCTTCATGAGGGTGAAAACCTAAGTGATCAGATTACTTGTGAGAAAAATGTCTTCAACTGCTTCAAGAAAAGTAAGTCTCTGCATCATTTATGGAGAATCAACCAGTGATCTGCTATGTTACATTTCTGAAAATGGCATGCAACAGCTGGGATATTTTGCTTGTTGGGATTGTTTTCCTGTGTGGACAGCTCAGGCATTGGTTCAGTGAGGGCAAGCTTCTGGCTGCTGCAAGGAACTATTGGTAATTGCGGATGGCTGCTGACACACTGGACTAGGTTGGGATTTGGCAGGTATTTGGGATAGTGATCAATGACCATCATTGGCCATCATTGATCAGTGATCATCATTGGTACCATGAGGATAAGCATCTTGCTGCATGGGATGTTTGGCAAGTGCAAGTGACAGTGGACCCACTATGAGTGAGGCTGGGACTTAACAGGCATTCAGGATAATGAGTGGTGACTGCATTCAAGATAACAGCTAAGGCAAAGAGGAATGGCATGGATAAGTCATAGTAATCATAAGGCACAGGAGTACTGTTTGCTTCCCAGCTGGCCGGAAAGATCGACCCGGGTCTCCATCGTAGATGTGATCTCTAGCTATTATTCTAGATGCATGTCTGAGGACATGTGATGTGCCATGCCTTGGACCCCATGCTTTTGATCATGGAGTAATTAATGATGCTGGTCAGCAGAAAATCACTGGCCTCGCGAAGCCAATCATTGCAAGGCCAGTTGGATGGTTTGCGTGGGGCTTCTGTTGCTATTGACATGTCATTTGCTGGGATTCTTAAGTTGAAACAATCACACTGCCCTGCTACTTTTAGGGTTGCCTGTGTTTCAGGTTGAGTCTACACAACATGATTTATGAGGAAAAATTGCACTGGTGTTTCTAGCACGGCCATACTGGTGTGTGGGTAGACATGATTTTGATATTTGTGTGATTGTTTATTGATTGCTGTGTTTCAGGTTATGGAGTAAGACTAATGCTAGATGCCTTGAAATCGGCAGGATGGTAAGTGTTTTCACTTTTTACAATTCCAACTTGAAATTTGATTTCCTCATGTACATCTTGACAATGTTGTATTTGGTGTTCAGGGACAAAATGAGTTGATATGATGCATGAGAGGTCATCCAAGTCAAAATACTATTTGTTTTGCCCCACAACACTATTTGTAATGCTAACTAGCCATGTTTCAGGGCAGATTAATTCTACTGTGTTTGGTGTCCGAGGCTGAGAGGCTGTTTGGCAATGACAACATGAACATAACAACCAGTAAGCACCCAGTAATCATAAGGCACGGGAACACTGTTTATTTCCATTCGGGCCGAAAGGATCGACATAGTTCTCCATGTACATATGATCTCCTGCCATGATTTCAGACACATGTCTGAGGGCCTGTGGCCTGTCATGCTTTGGATTCCATGACCTCCAACATTCAGTACATGGTACCGGTGACTTTTTCTTCACAGTCCAGTGGATATGAGCAGGAATGTGTCCTGTGAGACATGTGAACATATTGTCACTGGTGGCTATGACCCTTCCACAAATCAGGTACGTGCGGCAAACCTTGCCTAACGGATTTTGCGCACATATTTATTCAATCGCACTTGCAAAGGCTGTTGATATATTACAATACACAAATAGTTAAATGCTAGTATCCTCGCTTATCAGCGTCGCCTCCATTTCTCGTCCCTCCACTGTAGCTAAGGTGATATGGCGGACATCCTTATGCCACCAGAGCTCCTTACGCCCCGAGCCCAGCGGGCCGTCACGTGGTGCATAGTTTATAGGGCGTGCGATCTCGTTGAGTATCAGACTGTGTGGTTGGGCTTGTGCGATATGTGGGGTTCTGGAACGGATAACGACATGCTGGTTTTGACTCGGCTTTGTCTTCGGGTTAATGCTGGTGCCTTCCACTCGATGGTCGCAATAAACGGAGCTTATGCATGTATATATGTATATATATATATATATATATATATATATATAAGCTTCATAGATAGCATGAAGCTTATGAGCGGGCTGTTTGCCGCATCTAATGCTGTTTTGTGTTGGTCTTTTACAGATTGTCGTCTGTCAAAACGTTGCCCGGAAAGAAAGCGTGGTGCAGGGAATCCTGGTGCATGAACTTATACACATGTTCGACTTTTGCACCAAAAAGGTAAGTGGCTTCAAGTGAAATTGTTCGTTATGTTCTGTTTCCGCGCAACATTAACCACACTGGAAACGGTGGGAGTACTGGAGTCCGTTAAAGAAAAGGGGTAAGTACTGCTCTCCCCCCCCCCCCCCTCCCCTGCGATCAAATTTTGAATGCTCTGAGATGCTTATGAATAGATTCTGACAACAGGGGTATCACTTTGTACACTTTCGGGAGGCTGAGCCCTCCCCCCCCCCCCCAATCCTGACTTGAGCCTCCTCGATGCTCCTCTGAGTCCCTCCCCCTCCCCTCCCTCAATTGATACGAGGAAAAATGATATTTCGAGCCAATGAAATGCAACAGGTGTCCAAACTGCTGGTACACCAGGTCCTATACGCATCGCTATCGTTATCGTCATCATATATCATCACAACCACATCACAATCACATCATCACATCGCATCAAATTTTAAGTCGTTCCCCAACAGCAAGCAATTTTGGAACTGCCTAAATATTTGTTTTATTTTTTAATTTTGACGGCAGGGACGCAAATAAAAGTGACCGAAATCTGGGGAGAAATCAGGATTTCAGGGAAGGTTAGGTCAGTTTATTGGCGTGGCCCCTTCCCCCTCCCACCGATTTTAGAACGTGACAACCATGGCTGACAATATTAAATCAAGTTAAACTCGTAAGAATAGGTTAAAAGCAGGCGATGCTGGTAGACGCCATGCAAGCATAAAGATATTTCGCACGTCTGGTGCGCGAAAAGCTTTTCGTAGTCGATCTGTGCATTTGTGCTCCCTCCCTCCCCATCTCCGTGGCGAAATTCTGTATACGCCGCTACTGGGAAATATTTAATGTATTTTCTGTTGCCCCCCTCCCCTCCCTCCCTCCCTCCCCCTTCCCCCATGGACGTTATGTGACCTCGCCGTTGAAGCGCACATGAGCTCTATTTGCTACTTCTCTGCCCCTCCCCTCCCCGACAAACACTGCCCCCAACGACGTCTGTGACGGTGCCCACGTCTATGTCTCCTGCCTCTGTTGCAGTTTTCCTTTTTGTTTGCTGATCTGCAGTGTTGCCTTTGAATGGAAGTATCGAATATGTTGTCGTGAGACGGAAGTCACTTCCAATTTGGGACATATTTTGGTTTTCTCCGTAGCGGATGCTTGCGCAACGTGGCCACCATATTTCCCCTTTTGACTTGCTCGGTGCTTCGATCATGTACCAATAAGGTGCCCTTTTACACGTCTTCGGGTTATTATATCACCTGCGAATTTCTAGGAAGAGAATTGGTGTTAAACCTTGTCACTTCGATAGTCGCTATACGTTCGTTTCAGAGCTAAAGCAGGTCCCTGATTTGTGGTTCCAGTCATTGCGAGAGATGTCTGGAGCGCCTTAGGCTACGTGGCAAACTACGCTTCATGGACACAATCTCAGATATGCGTGTGTTGCTGCAGGTAAACTTCGAGAACCTTGAGCATTTGGCGTGCACTGAGATTCGGGCTGCCAATTTGACCCACTGCAGTTACGTCAGCTCCATCTTGCAAGGAGATTCCAGCCCCATCAACATCAAACAGACGCACCAGGTAAGATATGGGCTCCAAGTGAGCTACATTTTTACTGTGCACTAGAACACTAGGAGTGCTAGAGCACGGCGACGGAGCGTATGTGTTCGTGCTCTGCAATGTGACCTCAGCCGAACAGTGGCAACGCTGGCTGAAAACGGCTATAGTTGCGAAAGTGGTTGGTGTAGTTGTACTGTATCATGTTCATGTGATTCTTTCTCTTCGTAGCGCGTAATGTTACTGATGAACATGAATGTCAACAGGACTGCGTCAAGAACAAAGCGGCCTGCTCCCTGGTGGCGGCGCGCGGAATCACAAAACGCGAGGCCGTCCGCATAGTGGACCTGGTGTTTCCTAAGTGTTACGCTGACCTGGAGCCCATCGGCCGACGGGTGCGGCGTAACAGTGAGGATATCCGCAGAGCTTACTTGGAGCGGCACAAGTACGGATACGTGTGACCAACCAAACGGACTAGTCATTTATGAGGAGGTAGCCATTTTTGCATTGTTACGTGACCAAGATGCGCCGGAACCGCAGTGGACTTGTGATTGTCAATTCTCGTTGATTGCTCATTTATCGTGAGAGACAATACAAGGTTGTGCAAATTATCATGATCGTAATGTGTTGCGAAGTGGGCTTGGAAAGTTCCCATAACGAGTTTCCTTGGGCGACAAAATGCCACAATTATGCTGCATGCAATTTTAATGTAATTTTAGGTAATTGTTGGTGTGTCCGACGCCTTCCATTTTAGACTGACCACCCTAGCATAAACTGGTCTAATCTAGCTATATGGCGCATGTTCTACATTGCCCATGCGACCGAATGTAGCACGTGATCAGCAGGCCGCGAAAATATGAACAATGCACGGATGGATTGCAGCTGAGTGGTCAAGCCCTAATAACAACGGTGCCAACGGTGGTTAACACGCCCTGTTTTAAGCTCAAGTTAGGCTGATGGATAGGTCGGCTGAATCTCCCAGTCTGCCGGTTTTTCTTTTATGAGTTACGGCCGGGAAGGAAAATATTGTTTATGTGAGCATTTAATCTATGAGTTGATTTTCAGTGACCCGTTTTTGGAAGAGACCCAGGAACGTACGGGGGACGTGCCTTAAACGCATTGTCACGTGATCAAGTGTCTATTATATTCCCCTTTCACCATTGTAGTCGCATTCAAAATCTGCGTAGATATACTGGACATTTGTGTCATTAAATTCGTAGTCGAAGCATGCAAAAGAACGACCTGGAGGTGATCAAATTTGTTGTGTCATGTGTATTTGTACTGGCGGTGGAAGATACTACTACAGCAACATATCAAGTGCCTCCTATAGCTGCGCTGTCCACGCTTTCGTCTATCTCCTGATCCTCATCTACACCCTCAACTGGTTCATGAAGCCCAAATACTGCGGAGTCTGTCGGAGACGTGGCGGCAAGTTTTGCCCCCCTTCGGGCATGGCGCTCAGTCCCAACTGTCGGACCTCGCGCCGGTGCGACTGCTGCAGCCGGCCGCCCTCCCGCAGCGTGTCGCCCTGCCGCCGGCCGTGCCCCGAGCCGTTCCGCTCCAGGTCCCGCGGCTCGCTGAACTGCGGCCGCCGGTCTGGCAGGCGCGTGTCGGTCTGCAGCGTCAGGCGCTGTAAGCGGCTGGCGCGCACCACCTTCTACCCGTGACGACAAACTGGTGGGCCACGTGCCAGGGAGGCGTGGAGGAAGTCACATCGGAGGTCGATTGCGCGTATAAAATGAGCGTCTTCAAGGTTGCGTGGACCTCGTAACATTGCCGTGTCGCCATGTTATTGTATGCTAGACAGCTGTGTGGCAGAGCGTATCGTGACAGCTCGTGGACTTATGGGCAGGTAATTTTTTGAGCATGCAGATATACCTAGTACGCGCTTTTTAGCATCAACAGATCAGTTGATCCCTTTTCTATATAATGGTACGTAGGCAGACATATCCCTCGGGGGCATTCGTTTGCTGATGTTAATTTATCGGCGGCGAGCGACTTAGCAAGGCTTATTGCGTCGGGGTATCTACAATGTCTGTAAAGGTTCGTACGCACGGGTGTGTGAGGGCTTATGCCGACTGGGGCTTTAAAAAGTGACGTCCATTTTCACGTACAATAGCATATTCGAATACAATCTGTTGGCATTTTGTGCTGCAGTCTGCACTGTCTTAGGCCGTTTCCGGAAAATCAAATGTGGTGCTTTATTCCAGTGTAATAATGGTACAGCCTCCTGACCATCGGGGAGGGGCTCCAACCCACGGAACTTTGGAGAGAAATTGCGTCGGCAAGAATCCGCTTGGCTATATTTGGGTGCATGTTGAGCCATATTTTCCCGCGCAGGCCCGGTCCTAACTTGCTTTGCGCCACACACCCTCCCCCCCCCCTCCCCTCCTGTGTCGGCTGATGTAATGTGCGAGCTATAAAGGAATTTTTGCAGCTCGTACAAGACAGCGCAACACCCAGACCTCCAGCCACGGAAACTCTCCCCCCCCCGCGCCCACTCCCTACACTCTGCTGCGTGGCACGTTTTCCATGACAGCGTTTATGTCAGATTTGCTTCATACCTAGCCATCATTGTATGATGTCACAGACAACATACGGCTCATCATTCCACGCGCCGTTTTGAAATGTCGCTTATACTTACTTGCATAATTGCATGGTGTGACTTGGCATGGCCGTACCCCCAATGGTGTTCACACAGAACCATCCCCTCAATTTGTGATGCAATTTGTACCTGAGTTCACCATGATGTTTTATAATTGGCAAAGTCGGGCATTGATATGGTATATGGTGACTTCCAGGGGTCAGAACTGTGCGCCCGCGAAAATCCGAGACCCGTTCTTGTAATCTCGGATGTTCTCAACTTATAACGATTGTAAAGGAAATAGAAGAGGCTAGGATTTTCTAGGCTGTGTCTTTTTCTGATCAAGTCAATGAGAAATCATACTTTCGGCGAACAGCTGATCATTTTAAGACAAAAATTTATCTCCAGAGCTATGCGCCAATGAAAAATACTATCGATACGGCTCGACTTACCATTCCATGAACTGTTTGGTAATGAGTCACATATCCTGCTCACTACAAATTTCGAAGGGTTCGTCGTTTTCTGCCGAATATGATCCAAATTGAAATCGACTGATACGGAACATGCTTCACCATACGACATCTCCAACGCCACAGCGGGGGGAGGGGGGGGGGGGGCAAATCACGCCAGCGGTGGACTCGGACTCCGCTTCTACCTGCAGCAGGGGCAGAACTTCACTATTGTCCCGGTTTCTGGTTGTACGATCCCCGAAGCCGGACTTCTCGGGGCAAAAGAATTGTCCTGCTTCTGAATGCATTCCAATGTTGACAAGCATTCTCGAAGAAAGGAAAGCGAAAGGACTTGCGTACGCTGATGGAGGCAAGGGTGGATCCGGGAGATGGGGCCGACTCCCCCCCCCCCCCGCCCCTCAAAGGTCGTGAGACCATGGTTCCCCTCTCCAACGGTCTGACGTATGCTGTTATGTGCGTGCACCGGCATGTTTCCAACAGTTAATGGCATAGCTGGTTTCTCGTTCTGCCGCTGCTGGGGCAGTAAAATGTGTCAACGGTCGACACACCCGCAGCCTACGGCGGTTGCGGATCTAAAACGAGTTGTTCATTGCTGGCGGATGGTTAATCCGTTATGACATTGACATTTAGAGATGGGACTTAACCCGCTATTCTTTTGCCAGAATACCCCAGTGATCAGAACGCTGATGACCATGGTGCATCATTACAGTCAGCCTGCCGGTAACAGATATTTATATTCACTGCACACAGCCGTTCCACGCACGACACAGTGACGTGAACCCACGCCACGACGCCGGGGTCATATCATGCACACACACACACGCACACACACACACATGCACGCACGCACGCACGCACGCACCCACGCACACACACACACGCGCACACACACACGCACACACACACACACACTTCAATAACGGTCTGCCTCTCTCGCAAAAAAATAGCGGAGATCCGCCGCTGGATGGAGGTATTGGGGTGAGGTTTACAAAGGACGGGGGCATTAAATGAATGCCGGGGACCAATGAGCTTTCCTTCAAGGCACGTTAATACGGAGGGATCAAAAGTGCCTTCTGCTGTGCGTTCCTCTCCACGCAATAGCTTCGTCAAGAGTGTGGTAACGTGTCGCGATCGCAGTATGTGTGCAGCTGCGAGGTATGTGTGAGGAGTACGTGGTTGATGGCATGTCTGGTGATGGCGTGATGACGGCGTAGCGCATCAGAGAGGGGAGAGAGGGAATGCGTCGGCATCGGCACTTTCGTCTTGACGTTTCGGTCAGTGGCAGTGCCAGTTAGGCTATACGTGGCTACTTTTCCATCCCTGTTAGGATGTATGTACCGAACCCATTAGACATTTGGACACGTTACTGATGAGGGGTGGAAGAATATGCGGTGTGGAAGGTGCGCGAAGCAGGACATCAGTGCTCAGACTGTAAAGCCGAAGCAGTTGATTGTGTCAACTGTGGTCAAGGCGTGTTTTGTCGTTCTGAGGCTACTCAGTGCTTCCGACGCAGAAAGCCATCATGGGCATCAAGACGAAGGGGAAGTTTTTTTAGATAGGCCCAGCGTTGAGACGTTCACATGAATGTGTTACGGACAAGCCCCGCCCGCAGATAGGCATGCAAGCACCGCAGCCAACCCGATTTTACTAAGAGGATCACATGCTAACGCGCGGTGTGTGATCCGTGGGGCCAAAAATGCATCGTATTATACTGCATTACTTCGATAAAACCACCCTCAGTGGGCCGTGGCTATTATAGTCCCGTATCTAAAGTACAGGAGGTAAGCTGGACATGCAGGTAAAAAAAACAAAACATGAACACACAAACACCCGTTCACCGGCTACCAATAGCATAAGCGCTCAAGCAGGTGCTCTCTCACTTCGCGTGTGAAACGCTGCTGTGGCAGTTGTGTGATGCCGGCTGGCAGTGCAGCGTGCAATGCTGGCGCATGGTACCCAAGACGTCTCCTTCCGGGCCTCGGTTCTCGACCAAGGGAGGCGTACGAGTCTGTCCTGCCGAGCGGGTCGCGTACGTGTGTCGTGGTTTAACACACCCTTGGCCCTCAGAATAACAGGCCCACCGTGCAGCATCACCTTATGAGCCAGGGTGCCACCTGAAGCTCTTCCATGTTCTGAAGCGACATCTATCGAAGTGTTCCACGCAGGTCAAAGACATGGTGAAGTCTACTCGGCCAAACATCACCGGGGCAGCAAAGCTTAAGATCTTTTGTATTCTATCAAAGTCCGTTTGTGTGTCATTGCCGTAAACTGTGAGGCAGTATCTGGCCTTCGTAAGCACCATCGCCGTCACTTGAATTTTGATGACTCGACCTAGGGAGCTGCATCATAGTACACTGAAAGTAGATTTATCCCTACGTCCGCAAATTAACTCATCGCCGATGGGTAATGCATTATTTACTTGCCTGCGAAGGATTTTCATCATAGTTTGCTACTCATTCACGATTATTCCGTGATGACAATGAATCTTTTCGGGCGTAAAATCTGTTCACTCTTCCTGCTTAGATGGTGTTTACTGGCAACCTGTTAAATGCCTGAAATAATGGACTAATTGCCCGGATAATGAATTAGTGAATAGTTCGGCATGCATAATGCTTACATGTAATGCCTGATACGCTTGACTATAGTCAAGCGTATCAAGCATTAATCAGTTTACTCCCCTCGCAAAAATACGTAACTGAATGTACCAGATAGCAAAAAAGGCTTGTGCCACCATCTGTTAACGCCTTGTCAATGGCTCATAATGATCGAGCTCAGTCATGGGCACATGACAACAGCAGTCGGCGCGAACTAAAACCCCGATCCTCATCGAACATGCAGCTGACTTCTCACAGGTGCAATTGAGATGCCTCGCGATATCAAACCTGCACTGTCACAGGTCGCGTAATTCAGAAGCTACGAGAAATCATTCGCTGAAACCTATGGTTTTTGAAATCAGCGTTTCAAGAATGCCTTCCACACACAATTTAGACGGTATCGAGACGCCCGAACATGGCAGTACGATATTAATCTGCTGCTAGGTGGACGGACGTCCGCAGCTGGGTGTTGGGTGACCAGATATGAAATGCGCGTGCATCTTACGTCATGTAATCCAAAGGAAGCCTAGCTGTGATGGACATATGCAAGCGTTCGAATGTCTGGCGTCGGCAACAAGCTTCGTTCTTGAAAGGGTGTGCTGGACGACCATTCATCACCTGTCACCTGTCACCTGTCACCTGTCAGCAGGGCAGCCTTCTCCATTTAAGGCAGGTGTCACCATACCATTCATCCAAAAATTAAATATTTGGTAGCCGTAACTGCTACCATATTACGACATATCTGGAGCGTCATCGACGTTCTCGCGTGAATTTGTAAGGAAAAAATGAGTGCGTGGGAAGTGTGAAAACTGGGTTTGGCTTGTTTTTGTCGTTCGTCTTGTTTTCAGTGCTGGAGCTGTTAACGAGTAATCTGCGCTGCGGCACTGTTGGAATAAAATGTGGGTAACTTCTGGTGATCTTGTGGTTTATTATGCCGCTGACTTTCGCGTGCTGTCAGCTGTTCGCGCCAGCTCCGTGTGCGTTGCTGGATGCAACATTTGAATGTTTGCGTACCATTACCAACACTTTCATGTTGCATCATGTTCATTATCATTTGAAAGTAATTGGGTTCTTTAAGTCAATATACTTTCTGGGAATACTGTATTGCAGTGTAACAGGACTTACTATTATTTGTGAGTTTGTGAAAGGTAGCAGAGTTGCTGAATATATGGGACAGGTCCAATTCTTCCCCAAGCAGGGCAGCCTTCTCCATTTAAGGCAGGTGCTAATGATTTGATAACCAGAGAGGAGAGCAGGTCTCAAGATTTTCCTAATAATTTACACCTGCTGACCATTAATTACCAACACCACTATGGTCAAAGTGGGTCAAAGACACTGGCTTTGCCATCCAATGTTTTGGATGTCACCTTGAAAATGCTAAATTTATATTATAAAAATATGTGCTTAACATCTTGCAATGTGAAGGACACAACCCATCATTGTAGAGCAGCAACTCTAATTGTTGACCCATCTGGTGTGGGTCTGTTTGCAGCTGTTGTATCTGCTCAGCACAAGTAGCAGAGGCTCGAGTGTGTTCTTCTTCACACTCGAGCAGGATTTGTTGTCAAGCTCATCATTTAATATGTGGATCTTTGGGTATAGGGGATGTGTGAGTAGCAGCATGCTGACAGACAGGCAGCATACTACTGACAGACAGGGTAATATGACAGTGATTAAGACAACTATGATAAAGTTGAGACAAATTAGGCATACTCAGCCTTCAGGTTGTGTTTGCCTGTATGAATTCTCACTCCTTTGTTTTACACATTCAAATTTTCAATTCCAGCCTGATCTCCACCCAAGAATTTCCTGAACTTGCTCCAGATATCAATTTTGCCTCAACTCTGCTCCAATGACTTGTCATCATAATATGCCACATTTTGCGGACCAGTATGTGTTACCATAGAAATCCATGTGTACATGTATTTCCAGCTTTGGTGTGTGTATGTGTGTATTTGTGTGTGGTGGGAGGGAATGAGTGTCAAAAAGCATATGGAGTTGGGACAAAGAGAAAGATCAGGTAAGTACTTGTCATGTGAGAGCACATCTTAGTCTTAATGTTCACTTTTACCATATCATAATAGCCATTATCATCAGCATGAATCAGCATTTCTCCTCAACCATGGCCAGTCTTGACAGTTCAACTCTCTTTGTTGTAATTCATGAAATCTTTGTTTCTAAACTCCTGTGGTGTAGTCAGGCACAGGTAGTGATAGTGTATAAATATACTTTGAAATGACAATTGGCAGCATTGTCTTTACAAATGCCACACTTGGGTATCACAAGATTCATTGTACATATATGAGGAATAACAGTGCATTGGTAAGTATTCTATAGTACTGTATGGAGGTGTGTAATACTCAAAAAATGCTCCCCAGTGGTATCTTCCATAACTAAACATTGGTACCAAGTCAGTTGTGGATAGCCTAAGTAATTTCGATCTGTATCTGCACCTGTGTCTGGTGTGTGTGTCGCTCAGTCTGCAAAAAATCAATTGACTGGGTGGGATGGGGGTGCCGGTTGTGAAGTGGTTCATCGGTCTGAGTTAACCACCGCGGTGACGCCATATGGCCTCAGCAGCTGAGTGCGTCATATACCCCCAAAGACACGCAGACTGGATGGTACGCCTACTCAAAATCGACTGCACTGAACCTCACTGTCATGTGTGCTGAACTCAGGCTTGCCAAATTTGTCCTGCCATTTCAAGTTGCCTTTTGTGTGCACATGTTTTTGGATCATTTTTGCCAGAAACTGCCTGTGCAACATCATATTTCTCTGAGACACTGGCTCTCTGTGTGCTCATGTTGGTAATTGGTGTCTCACTGACTGCCACGGCCATTTCGAGACTGGGATTACCCTGCCAACCACCTTTGTGCTGTGTAAATGTGAACTATGCACCTGTTTATGTTTGCATAATTACAACATTGATATTCCTGTGAAACTATTGTTGTTTATTACCTTTCCAGCTTATCATGTTATCCATAATTTTGCAGATCATTTGGCACCTTTAACCTCCCTCCTATGACACTATATCAGGGCTATTTCATATATATTCATATATTAGGATCACAGGCATGGGGACAAAGCCAGACTCCTGGCTTTCAACCGAATCCGACGCCAAGACAATGAAATGAGGCTGAAGTCAGTGGTAAAGCCAGTGGCTGTAAAGTTTGGGACTGCGAGTCCTTACAAACTGATCAGTGTAAAATCACGAGATCGACGCGGAAGCCCAGTGCACGACGTTTTGCGAAACCAAATGATTTTCACGTCCGCTAGAACTGCATGAGATAAAACTATATAATCAGGGTGTTTTGCAATGATTGAGACAAGTTGCTAGCATTACAGACAAAACAAAGCATTACATGGCAAAAGGCTTAACCTGACAGCAACTCTTTGAAATACCACTAAGCCAAAGAAGGAGACAGGAATAGAAAGCCTGTTCGAAGGCTTCAAGGGAGGGTCGAGCTCAAAGCCGTTTGCGAAAAAGCTGCAGCTTCGTGAATCCGAAGTCAGCTGTGTTCCCATGCCTGATAAATATGCAGCCAGTTAATACCTTTCCCCGTCCACCGGTTTGCAGTTATGGATGGTACCGTAGTTTGTTCCGTGATTGCCTAGAGCTTTGCCATTATCTGATTTGTTATGCGTTCATCTTCAAATCGCATGTCTCTCATTTACTGGGCAAGTTACATAGATGGAATGTATCGTTCAAAATTATCAATTAAGATGGCAAAACTGCAGTTGGAGACGTAGGAATGTTAATGCAGAATTGAATGCCTTGGAACTTAAGTGTGACATTACTAAGACTCATTGGCTTATCACATGGTGTATCATTTCAGAAGTAATTGAAACAAGTCACACCATTTTGCGTGCTGATGCGTCTCACTTTCCCACGCAGGTGACCAGGACATGATTGAAGTGGACCACCAAGACTGACACTGCCTGTTCATCAATACATATTCCCATAATGGGCTTGATACTATCGCGCTTTCGGGTAAGCCGCATTGAAACTGTGGTCAGTACATCACCTTTTCTCATGGCACTGCATGTGCTTGAAGTAGCGTGAGAAAGCATGAGCCAGCTAGTCAAATGAGGGATTTTGTTTTTTTTTTCAAATTGAATGACAGTGTTTGATGCATGCATATGAGTTAGTGCAATGAACTGAGACAGAAGTAGATGTGTGGGTCATTTGACACACGCGAGAAGACACCCTATGTGAAGTGACCCAAACGCATCGTGGAATGAGAGCGATGCATGACTTTATCCATTTCCGCTGCCGTCCACCATTAAGGTTAAATGTCTGTATTGTAGGATTGGTAATATGATGTGTGGCTCTTGTCTGGAGGAGAACCAGGCCTGTCCGATCAAAGCCGCGCCCGTGCCCCGTGTGACGCCGTTCTTCCCCGGCTGGCGCAGCGCAAGGCGTCGACCATCGAGGTCCTTCAGAAGATCGAGGACGACATGGGCTCCATCGCCGAGAACGAGGCGGCCGTGCGGCGCCGGCAACGCCGCCTGGCGGCCGTGGTCGTAGCCTACTCGGCCCTGCTGTACGTGCTGGCCGGGCTGCTGTTCTACTACCGCTACTTCCCCGACGACGTGCTGACGCGCCTACTGTGCGCCGGCGCGCTGCTGCTCTTCCCGGCCCTGTGAGTCTCGTGTACGGAGCGCCGCCCTCGTCCGGCACCGGACGGGGCTGGAATGTGTGGTGCTAGTTGAAAGGATTCTCAGGCTGTAGTGGCTGCGTTGCCTGAATGCGGTCTTAAAGTTGTCTTCGATTGGTTCAGCTGTATTTTTGAGGGGGCTGAAGATTTTAGTAAGGAAAGATAAATGGCGCTACCTTCGCGCTTAAATATGGTGAAATGTTCGTATCTAAAAAAGTAATTGTTGCTTTACTCAAGGTGTTACTTGGATTTAGCGATTATTAACAGTTCAGGTCTTTTGGATAATATTCTAATTTCCTATCCTATTTGTAGGGTTTACTCTCTTAAGAGATTGATGACATGGTACTACGAAAGAAAGATACGTCAAAATGAAACCAGATTGGCTGCATTGAAGAAAAAGAAAGAACAGATCTTGGAGGAGGTCCAAGACAAGGAGACGTACAAGGTCGCCAAGGAGATCCTGGAGAAGTTTGCTCCTGAGCAGCTGCGCCGATCACCGGTAAGGTATCATGACCGTAGCCGAGCGGGGGGAAGGCATGTCGTTATTGGGACTACACTTCCGAGCTGCTTGACTCGTTGCCCTTTAGTTGTTACGGCCTCATTTCGAACACATTTTGTAGCTGCCGTGCTCGAACACACAACGCACGCCACCGCTGCTGTGTGACTGCAAGCCGAACCTCACGAAAACGATGCGTCTGGAATATTGTCAATCGCACCAAGGCAACCAAGAGCATCACGTTTAGCCGTCCACGCCGCCGTCACAGGGTCACGCACGCTGTAAGGTCGACCAAATTGAAACCACTTTACCACAATACCAGTGGCTCGTGAACAACGGTCTTACCACGACAGCCTTCTGCACTGGGCAGCCAAGTGGTGGCCTGCTGCGCCTATCACATCCCTTTCCTGGCAGTATGCTGCAAAACAAACAGGTCACTGTGTTTCTCACAAAATGCGAGGCGACCAAATGCTTTGTGGAACCGAACTGACAGACGCACCACCACCACGACCGGCGCTACCATCGCCACCACCACCGGCGCAGTCACCGATGCGGCCACCGACGCTGCCACCGACATTGACACTGACGCAGTCACCGACGCAGCGACCGACGCCGGCACCGACGCTGCCACTGACGCAGTCACCGACGCAGCGACCGACCCTGGCACCGATGCTGCCAACGACGCTGCCACCGACGCAGCGACCGGCCTCGGCACCGGCGCTGCCACCGACCCTGGCACCGACGCTGCCATCGCCGCTGCCACCGACGCTGCCATCGACGCTGTCACCGACGCCGCTACCGACGCTGCCACGGACGCTGCCATCGACGCTGCCATCGACGCTAGCACTGACGCTGCCACCGACGCTGCCACGGACGCTGCCACGGACGCTGCCATCGACGCTGGCACTGACGCAGCCATCGACGCAGTCACCGACGCTGCCACCGACGCTGGCACTGACGCTGGCGTCACCGACGCAGCGGTCGACCTTGGCACGGACGCTACCACCGACGCTGCCATCGACGCTACCACCGATGCTGCCACCGGCGCTGGCGCTGACGCCGCGACCGACGCAGCGACCGACCTTGGCACTGACGCTGCCATCGACGCTGCCACCGATGCTGCCATCGACGCAGCCACCGACGCCACCGTTATCGAGGCCGCCACCGGTGCCACGGCCGTCGAGACCACCGACGACGTCGTCGCATCGACGCCTTCCTCACGGGACGCCCCAGGCTGCTGTTCCGCCACCGCTTCTTCAGCCATATCAGTCAGAGCTGACCTGACGATCGCGGGCCCCCGGTGCGCCGGCTCCTCTTCCACGTTCATGCCTTCAGGTAGCTCAGCCGCAGCTGACTCTTCCAGTGCCGTACTCTCAGCTGCTGTCTTGGTAGGTTTGTCCGCGATTGCCTCCTGTGTCCGATCACCGGCAGACACGGCGTGATTGGGCGATGATAGTTAGCCCCGGCTCACGCCTGCTCGCCGCAGTCGAGCTCTTGCCCCCGCCCCCCCCCCCCCCCCTCATCCGTCCTCATTTCGGTATTTGCATTGACAGAAGGAGGATATGCTAGCAAGGGGCACGTTCTTTAGACAAGTACCATGCGCTGCTGCCCCCTTCCTTTTCGGACCCTTTAGTCGAGGGGGCGTGACTTGACCACTTAAAGAAGACCCTCAAACTTGGACCTCAGTACACCGTTTACGTCTTTTCGTCATGTGAAGTTTTGCACCAGACCACGTCTCCTTTCCTGGAGGTGCCCTGATTGTGGTCCGTCCGGATCGCTTGCTAACAGCGCTGGTATGATTCCACGACACATCGCTTGCGGCAGGCATGTTGCCATCTGCCCTGGCGTCTGGCACCTCGGCAGGAAGACTCCTATTAGCTTGATGAAGATGCCGGTGATGACCAGGATACGTTGGTATCCATCTTCTGTTCAGGGAGCTCAGTCACATCAGCAGCTCACTGTCGTCAGTGGGGCCTTACGCCGCGCTCAGCTGCTGGAGCTGTATTGTGCTGCCTGTCTCCCACCTCGGCAGGAAGGGCGGGCACCGAACTCTACCTACGTACCTCTGGTTTCTCATTTGTGCAGTTTAATCACTGCACGATCGGTACCCCAAGCGAGTCATGGCCGCGCCCGTGGCCTTGAACACAACATGAAATGTCGGGTTTGAACAATATGACCACTGCTTGTTTAATCAAACGTTTAACCAGCACCTCCCGTATTTTAAGCGGGTTTTAGAGGGGTTTTGTGGTATTATTGGACCTTTGTTATCCAAACATGTCTGGTGTCAGGTCTCTGTTCTTTTTCAACATCTGTTTGCAAACAGTCCCAGAATATTCTCTGTGGAACCAGAAGTATCGCATTTACTTTGCAGCGGGCGCCGTTTCAGTGCGTGTTTTGGGTTGCCGCCATGCTATGTACATAAGCCCGGTCGCGATCGGTCGGCCGCCGTACAGCCCCTGACTGGTACTGTGCGTCTGCCCTCCCCCCCCCCCCCCCCCCCCTCCGCCCAGCACAGCCCCTGACTGGTGCGCTGCGTGTGCCCGCAGCTGCGCCCGGCCAGCACGCCTCTTGTGCCGCGGGGCGGTGACGCAGGTGAGAGGCGCCAATACCGCCGCCACGCCCACCCCTCCTAGCTGACTGCCCGGTCACCGGGGCCGCGGTCAGTGAGTGACGTGACAGACGTGTCACCGAGTGTCGCGCAAATTGTGCCTCTGTCGAAGCTTGATGTTACAGCGTATCACCTCTCTGACGTCCAAGTGCGTGCGTGCGTGCGTACGTGCATGTGGGTGTGGGTGTGGGTGTGGGTGTGAGTGTGGGTGGGTGTTTTTTTATGTATATACATGATGTATGTGTAATATGCATACATACATACATAAAACATGCATGTATACATACATTAATATCACATCTGATTCGGGGTGGGGCGTGTTCCGGCAGGAGGCGCCCGGCAGCGGCAGCTGGCTACATTGACGGCCCCCCGGGGCCCGCTCACCTCAACCCCGTTGGGCGCGGCCGGCCGCGGTGCGCCCCAACCCGGTCAGTGTCGCTGGCCTCGGTGGCGGCTGTGGGGCGTCGAGGAGGAGTGGTCGGCGGCGGCCCGGTCCTTGCTGTGTGACTGGGGGCTGGGTTCCCGGCGCGCCATCACTGGACACGTGACGTTGCGAGGTCGCGCGCTTGTCACATTCGCTCACAGTCGTGCACAGGCACATCTGCTTGCAGCTGTACATAAGACTCGTAGTTCGCACCTCCGGACGTTGACAGCTGAGCAAATGTCGCCTGCCATTGATCGCGTGACAAACCTGAACGCGTGCTGTGGGAGCATCTCTTTCGAGATATTACGGTTACGGGTGTCAGCACTGGAGCTGCCACAGCTTTACCACTGGCGACCTTGACCTCATGGATCTGAAGATCGCGGACAGATTTGCAAGCACACCAGTTATCACCAGATGTTGGAAAGATTGTTTCGTATATTCATATGAACTAGCAATCACCAGGGGTCGTGACTGCTGATGATGCTCGGGGCCCTGGCGGCACGACCTCTCTCATGGGCCCTTCTCGGCGCTCCCTGCGGTGTTCGGGGCGGCGTGAGCGCGCGGTGCTGTCGCTCTGTGTGACGGTGACCCTGTGCCGCGCCAGGCATCGGCGCCGGCCGGTACTCGGGCCCGATGGCGCCGTCTCCGCTCGTGCCGGCCGGCCGCGGCCTGCCGCCCGTCGGTGAGTACTCATCCTGCGTCTGCTGCCCAGCCGTCGCCGGCAATGGTCCACAGCTGTCGCGGGCCGGCTCTTGTGCAGGGGTGACTGCCGAATTTCACATGGGTTTCACTTGCTCAACTCGCCAGGGTGGTGACCTCAAAGTTGTGCCTGTTGGTCATCGCCCAGTCATTTTGCAAAGTGTGGTGGATAGGTGCAGGGGCATGGGTGTACCTAACTCAGGTTGGTGGCAAGGGGAGGGGGTCACTTCCTGAAGTCAGTTGCGGGGGGGGGGGCTGAGCCAATTAAGTTGACCTAACCAGTTCCCAAATCCTGACATCTCCCCGGATTTTGGCCACTTGAATTTGTGTCCTGATGCCAAAATGAAATTTAAAGAAACAGTTGGATTCAAATGCTGTTTTGATCTTGAAGAATGCCATCCCATTTGAAGCTGACGTGGTTATGATGATGTTAATACATGATGATAATAATATAAATTATGGTGTGATGAGATACCGAGTGCAGCAGCAGTCCAGAGCTTACATAGTTCGCCGTCATTAGCATACAAAGTGACCCCCCTGGTTGGCGGTGCCCGGGCCACGAACCCCAGTAACTTTTGGGTTGATAAGTTTTTTTTGCGTTTAGAGCACATAATGAGTGTCACATAATTATGTGCACATAAATAGTGCACATAATTACACATGAGTGTAATGCACATCGATCATGGCCGAAGGCGTTCCTATTCGTAATATGGTATAAGTACACGATGTGACGTGTGTGGAGGCAGTTCCTCTGGTAGCTCAGTTGGTAGAGCGGTGGACTGTAGTGGTTACGGGCGGACATCCATAGGTCGCTGGTTCAAATCCGGCCCGGAGGACTTTTTCGGTTTGTGGCGTTTTTCGTCTCCTTTGCGCATTCGTGTCGTTGAAATCCGCCCTGTAGAATTTTTGTAATTCGCGACCTTTCGGTGGTTATTTCGTTTCGTAAGTGGAATGGTTTTATTGTATCTGTAAGTGGTAGCAAAATTGGAGAGCCATTTTCGGCAAAATTCGGCGTGGATCTAACTTCTACGAGGCGTTTGCCCAGGCTCTGTCTCATCCAAGGTACATTACCATGACTAGCGGGACCTGCTCATTTTCTGTCAAGTCGAACATGATGTATGAATGGGTTCTAAAATTGTGTTGCAATGCTTGCAAGGATGTTATATAAATATTACGATTTAACCCCGTACGTCATTAGAGGAACCACTTCCTTTGTACTGAAAGTTACGGCATCGCGGCCTGTCATCTTGCTTGATAACACCTGAAGGGACGCACCGAAAAAATGTTTCGGTCGCAATAGATAACAAGATGCCACATAATGCGATACCTTTCTTGATGACACGTTTCTTTTCACGCGGTCATAAATCTGTACAGCTTTAACCCTATCATGTGTCTGTGAGAAACGGACAGGGGGAAAAGGAACGGTCGGGTCAGTTCCTTTGTGAGTTTCCTTACAGTGGCGTAGCCAAGAGGAGCTTTTTGGTCAATGCGAGGTAATTTTGTTAAAACCATGCTTAATAAACAAGTAAAACATGATTTTTAAACATTTTTGTGAAAATCAGTGGACCGCAATCCTCATTATCGTCTCCAGCTTACCACGAAGGCTGCCAGATTGGCGGAGTATTCGCGTAAAAAAACAGCATCGTCAGCACTCATGATGAGGTGAGATCAATGAATACAAGAAGCCAGGTCATCAGTGCACGGTGACAGCGTCATTGACCTTCGCCCCGGTTGGCGCGCAGGGCCGCGCGCTGGGCCGCCGCTGCCGCGGCCGGTGTTGCCCCGCGAGCGCGGCTACATGGACCGCATGATCGACTATCTGGTGGGCGACGGCCCGGCCAACCGGTACGCGCTCATCTGCCACCAGTGCCAGAGCCACAACGGCATGGCGCTTAAGGAGGAGTTCGAGTACCTGGGTGAGTGCCGGCCGGAGCGTCCTCCGTGGGCGTCACGCTCGCGCTGCCAGCTGGGGCCGATGTTGCGGCTCGGCCAGCGGCGAAGTTTCGTATGGTGTATTGGGGAGGGGGTCTAAGCCGTGAAATAAGATGAAACGTTCTCCAAAAATTCACTAACCGGATTTCTCCCCGGATTTGACCCACTTTTCTCTCAAAGTTTGGGTGAGGCTGGAGGGCGGGGGGTTTCTTACTTAAATTGTGGTTGAAATGTTCCAGTTCACTTCGATATTTATGAGGATTGGTAACTAATTATTTAAGAAAAATGAGTAGAACCACACCATATTGTCAGCACTAATCTGCTGAAACCTGCCGTGGCGCAAAGTAAGGACATAACAATTGTCCATTTCTAATGTGGGTTCAGGGAAGGGCTCTACAATGCCTTGGGATGAAATACGTAAAATGGCACCCATGTTTCATACACTGCCGTTACAACGCACTTCGTCATTTTTAACTCTGTCTTGCGTCCCATTCGTCGTTTATTCCGGACGGTGGCGTCGCAGTGCTTCTATCCCTCTGTTAGGGCTACGGGGCCGCGTTACCAGGGCATCTTTGAGGGGATGTAGAGGACGAGCATGTCCCTTATCAAGTGTATTGCATGCATTCAGTCACGGGCAGATCCAGGGAGGGCCACGGCTCCTGTACTTTTGGACCTGCGTAGATGTCCAAAGGTAGAAGAATGGTGGGGCCGGCAAAATTGGTCAACCCCAGGAACTTTCACGATCACAACGGCTTGAGTGTGGTCCAGACGCAGGGGGATGACCACTTATGGCGATCCAGTATGCGTAGTGCTTCGACTTATATCCGTGCAGATGGCGAAATGTGGGGAAGGGGCGCCACCGTGCCTTTTGGGGTCTCACGTCCCATTGCGAGATCCTGGAAGCGTTAATGCCCCCCCCCCCCTCCCCCGTTCCCCCCGTCCCTGGTAACAACAGCCAGGGTCGGACCCTCCATTTAATATACTTTTGAGGAAATTTTTAATTGATATAGCTGGATAGGGGTGGGGCTTTCATATTGAAGTGATGTATCTTACCAGTGGTTGAACGAAGTGAGCTCCTCGAAAAAATATATTGGGTTCAGTTACGTACGTCGAAGATCGCTCCTTCTACTACTAACCCACGTGGTAACTATCGGCAGCCGCTAGCTCCGTACGCTGCATTGTTTCCGTAAAATCCATTCTGGCCTTGACGAGACCCCAGCGGAAGGGGGAGGGGCAATACAACTTACGAAGGAAGCTGGAAGACGACCGCGACTGAAGCCATGACGTTTTAGCACCGTGAGCCTAAGGAACAACGTTGTCGATAGTTTCTTTGTTTCTCATTCAATGACGCCAAAATGTGACCGCTGGCAACTGTAATTTTCATCTTTTTCGAGAGCACAAAACTTATTTTGGAATATTGTTTTTTAGGCTACACTCGTTCAAGGGACCATCATGTACATGGTGTGCCGTTATCATGGGCCGGCAGGTCCGTGGCGGGTGGGATCGCCGGTGGCAGTCGGGCAGAGCCGGCGCTGACCGGGCGCGCCGGGCGCTGTGTTTCAGCGTTCCGCTGCAGCTACTGCTTCGCCTGGAACCCGGCGCGCAAGCAGCGTCCGTCGGCGCCGCGTCTGCCGGCGGCGCCCACCTCCGGCGAAAGCATGGTCGAGTCGGACACCACAGGTGGGCCGACACCGCTCCGGCTGCGCCGTGGCGCTAACGCGGCTTGCCCTGGCCGACGCCAGCGCGAGTCAAATACATGCAGTTAATGTTTGTCGACTATTTCCTGTAGAACGTCCACTTGATTATTTCTATACCAACTTCGTCGCTTTCGTACCAAATTCGTTAGTTTTATACCACATTCGTCGCTATGTCAGGATTGCCACATATCAGGATCTCTGTGCCATAATTGGCTATTCTTCTGTCCGAAATGTACTGGCAATAGGCCAGTGTAACCCGCGTGATATGTCGCGCCTGTGTCCTTCGCCGTCATAAAGATTGTGCGGTGTGGCCTTCAGAGACGAGTGAGAGCGAGACAGAGCCGGACGTGCCGAGCCGGCCGCGGTCGGCGTCCGGGCCGGAGCCGGCCGGCCCCGCAGCCGACCCTGCCGCGACCGATGCGGCCCAGCCCAGCGCTGGGGTTTCCGAGCCGACCAGCATCGCTTCAGCCCAGCCTAGCGCTGGACCCACCGAGCCGACCAGCACCGCTACAGCCCAGCCCAGCGCCGGCCCCGCCGAGCCGACCAGCACTGCTACAGCCCAGCCCAGCGTCGGGCCCGCCGAGCCGACCAGCACTGCTACAGCCCAGCCCAGCGCCGGGCCCGCCGAGCCGGCGAGCGCGGACAGTGACCGGCTGGGGTCGAGTTCGGCGGGGGGCGAGGCCGACCCGAGGCCGCCGTCTGACGAAGAGCTGGCACCAGAGGCGCGGGCAGACCCACCGCCGCCCGGCGAGGAGCAGAGCGGTCTGCCGTCTAGTCCAGCGGCAGACGATCAAACGCAAGGTATGGGGCGTGCAAAGCAACTTGCAATAGGTGTGTGCCGTGTTCGACGCTAAGATTGCCTTAGCTGACATTCCGCTCCTGTGCTTAGACCGTTACCTCCGTGGCCGGAGGCTGACCAGCTCGATTCCGCCTGTTGCGATTTGCTGTGATCAGTGAAGGCGGTCGGTCGCGCGATGCCATCATATGTCGGCTGTTGTGTGCGGCGCCGCTCCGCCACGCCTATCTGACCTGTGACCGCTGACCCGAGCTGACCGCCGGCAGAGCGGCGGACTCCTCCGGCGGCCTCCGTCGACACACCGCCGCTGTCACTGGCGGGCGCCGAGCACGTGCCGTTCGCCGACGATAGCGGCGCCGAGACGTGATGCCGCCGGCCGACCGGGCCGGCCGGCTGCCCACTCAGGCGGGGTCGGGGGCGCGCCGCGGCGCCAGGCCTCAGGTGTAACGTCGGAGCCGTCTTGCCAGCGTGTTGTGCCTTAGTGGCGGCGGAGCGCGGCGCGAGTCCGCACCGTGAGAGCGGCGCTGGACGGCATCGTCGCGTCGCGATGGCTGTGTAGAAGCCATGACGGGTCGGAGAAGCTCCGGTTCGTCCTGTGCGTCGGACGGCTCGCCGCGCCGTAGCTCCCCTTTGATGTGCGAGCCCAGGTCAAGGCGTGTCGTGCCCCGCCCCCTCTGCGATGCGGGTCGTGAGAGCTCATTAACAAGCGTCCGCTCGGTGGTTGAAATCTCAGCGGTGCTCATCTTCCTCGAGGCGTCGTGTGAAACGTATGTCGCCTGCTTGTGGCGGACGGGTATGCGGTGTAATAACGGTTTGGAATGGAATAAAAGAGTTGTATTAATATGTATCCCATCGGCTTTCATCCGGTGTCTGCTCTTTGACTTTGCGTACTAGTTATCCAGCGGTGTAATTTTGCAGCAGCCGGTCGAGTGCTGAGCTGAGATCGATTAGCCTGGGGCTTCCTCAAGTGCTAGACTCCTTGAATTGTGCTTTTTGGGAAAATTTATGTGCATGAACATGTTTGTTTTGACATTTCAATTAGAAAATAAACAGCTTCATGTTTTTTTGGTTATATTGATAGCTCCCTGTGGTTTTTGCTGCTGTCAGTTTTATTTCGTATACTTTTGGGCCCTGTGTCGCCAATGTTTTGTAAACTCATGGAGATGCGTGAACAATTCAGGAGAAAAAAAAATTGAAACAAAAAGCCCAAAGTCAATGTTCGCGGAGCCCGCGATTGTTGGTGAGTTTCGCCACTGGTTGCATGGGCTTCATTAAATTTCTATCACCGTTATGTTTTAGTTGGAAACACCGCTGCCGAGGCTCGGGAGCTCGAATACCACTAGCTGCGGATTGAGGGATCGAGTCACCTCAATTCATTGCGAGTCCACGCCCCTCGCCCCGTGCGGATGAACGGACTGCAGAACAGCTATGCATGTCGTAGCGAATGCTCTCGGTGTAAATAGAACCCAATTAAAATTGTCCACCTGTTCTAGAAGCAGATTATAAGCGTACTCCACATTCAGGATTCTCGGGCATGTAACTCCATAGTATCAAAGCCGCCGAATGGTATCTGCCAAGCCATAGGCCCGCAAATCAGGCGCACGAATTTTAGCCATTGTTTTCTGGCGCTCGATATTGTCAACGACGCCCGTACCGTGTGTAAGACTATCCTTCGCCGGAAGTGCACTTACACCTTTAATGTGGGGTTTCTTTAAACGCGTAGGCAAATAGCCACCGACCTGCAGCCAATGCGTAGTTTTTTTGGGACCGTGCCCTTCCGTCTCGCAGAGCTCCCGGGACTAAAGGCCTCGTAATGTTCGACAATTTAAGGCGTCCGTAGTACTTTTTAAATACAGTTAGACGCCCCGGGGACTGAAAATACTGTCCCGAACCATACGAGGTCCCCGCAATCTGCAATTCTGGCTATGCAGCCGCAAATAACATGGGCTAGGGCTCGTGGGTGTGCGTCGATTCGTGAAAGCTCATGAGGGTGTGATGCACGCGAGTTAGATTTAGTCAGCTGTCAATTTGGTTGCTCCCTGAACCGCTTTATCGGCAACCTTGTCGGAGGCCAAAACGCCCCCTTGCTTGATATGTGTCCGTTACATACCCCCATTTAGTAGGCGTTTCCCTGCTGTCTGGATTCGTGGGTGGCTAGGGATCTGCGACTGGCGTCAAAGATGAGCAAGCATTACAGATAATTAAAGGACAGAGTGACGCGACCGCGAAATATGTAAGTGCATATGCTAGCTTTGAAAAGGCGTTGATGGGGGTTACGGAGTTTGAATGTTTGGCTGGGGTAGTTCAGTAAGTAGGTACCTACCTACCTTTACATCCAAGTACCCACTCAGCAGCCCCATCCTAACTTGCTGCAGCCTTAATGGGACTTGTTCTGGGGAGAGATAGTGTGGGCATGATATGTGAAGCAGATGCCAGCTGTGAATGTCATGTGGCACCAGTTTACCTGCCCCACATATACCTGATTTTCATCATACTATTTCTCTGGGAAATTAGATCACTTCAAAGGAATTGGAACAAGTAGGCATGGTCACAATTTAATTTTGCATGTCATGAATCTAGTCTGTTGTTTTACAAATATTACTGATGCCCCATCCCAGGACATTTTTGGCTCATTTGCATGAACATGCCCACACTACTCAGTAGTGGTTTCATTTTTGGCAGCCTGGTTGGTCAGCCATGATCATAGGCTTTTTGTTAGGATGCCTGCCATAGAGGGGCAGGCATTTCGTGAAATGATTGATGGGACTCAACAGCAAAAACTAACCCAACGTGCCCCCAAATATGCTAACAAACAGTTGTCTCCTGGATTTTTCCCACTTTGTTGCCAAATTTTGAAGATTGAAGCCCAAGCCTGGGGGGTTGGGCCGAGCCCACCCCCTCCCCTAATTGAATAAGAAGCTACCTCCCTGTTGCCATAGGATGCATGTGTGCTGTTGCCTAGCAAAATTTCTCTGGGTGAGTAGGGCGGAGGCCAGTGCAAAGAATTCATCTGCTGCCAGCATCTACACATCATCAATATGCTGAATGTAATACTCACCATGTGAACTGAATTTGGAATAGTCTGAATTTGGTATAAATAAGGTTTCTCAGAGTATGTATAAGAAATTACTTTGCTCTACATCATAATTCTGTGAGATATTAGCTCCTCATCCCAAAATTGGTCGTGGTGATGCACCATGCTCATGACTGCTCAGATTTGTGTCAGTTATATGCTGAGATTGCTGCAGCAATTGTAGCATCTACACCTCCATGTATTTTACTATTTGTGTCAGGGGACTGCTTTATTAACCAAGGGTGTTCACCTGGTTTGGGTCAGGGATGAAGTGCCCTGGCAGTTCCAGAGTTTTTTGTTCAGCTATCTCTGCCCAAGCTGTCCTATCAAAAATAGTAGTGAAAGTGAAAGAAATATTTCAAATATGGGATGGGATAGGAGAAGATCATGTGATTTCAGAACAGCCCAAATCAGCTTGCTATCTGTAAATTTGGTGGTGTACCTGTGTATACTGCCACTGTTCAAACTGTGCTTGATAGCAGCTGCCATCTGTGTATTTCTGAGATGCCCAAGACTCATATTCTCTGCTGGGTTTACACATTGGACATGCTGCTGGATGTATCCAACTCGCTGTTGCAGAAGATTCAATATATATTGGTGAAACATAAACACAATATGTACTGGTGAAATTAAATGACCAAAGAGTGTGCTGGAAACCAGTATAGTAGTTGTTTATCAGATATTGTTGAACATTTATTGGGTAGGTCATCAACTGACAATAAGTAGCAACTCAGTAGGAGGTTAAGGCTGGATGTCAAATGGAACTCGGCATCCTTGTAGAAACACCAAGAAGTATTGCACAGTCTTCTTGCCTTAAGCAGTGCAATTATTTTGTTTATTATCATGTAATTGCAATTTATTCCAGTGGAAGATTGCTTCATCTTTCACTTTTGTCCACTGTTGATTTTGATTCACATTTAATACAAGGAGCACCTTAAATAAAAGTAGATTTTTTTGTTTTTCAAGCATGGATTTTGTCTGCCTTTTCTTATTTTTCATGACACACAATGGTCCAAACTGTGACTTTGATGCAAAATCACCCTGGGAGTGTCAGAACATGTAAATGGTGTATGGCCCAAAACCAGGGTCAGAATACTGACCCCGTGCTCATGCCACCATGTCCTGTTTTATGCTGTGGAACGAACTGCTCGTCCTGTTACATCGAGTCGCTCTGCGACGGCTTGGACAGTACGGACGGCACGGACGCGACTGGGATCTCGCGGTAGAGCGAACTGGCCGGCTTCTGCGGTAGCTGCACGATCGGTCGGTTCGTCATTTCGAGCAGCACGTCCAGGAAGCCGTGACGCCGCAGGAACTGGCCGTAGCGCTGGCTGCTGGGTGCCGGCTGGCCGCTGGGCCACGCGCACTGCAGGTACAGCGCGCGCGTCATGCGGCCAGGCGGCGGCCGCTCGTACGTCTGCTCGTACAGCACGTAGTCGTCGACGGAGAGCAGCTCGCGCACGGAGCCGGTGATGGTGAGGATGTGCTCCCAGTCGGTGATGCCCATGCGCGGCAGGTTGGACGCCGTCAGCAGGCAAAGTCGGCGGCCGCAGATGTTGTTGTTGAGCAGGGCGTCCACGTACTGCGACAGGCCGAGCCGGCCAAGCCAGCCGCGAATCTCGCACGGACCCCAGCCTAGGCAGCGCGGCAGGCGTACGTCAGGCACGTCCATGGCGACCAGGTCGTCCACCGTCTTGCGGTGCCAGTCGCCCGAGCAGGGTGCGTCCCGCGCCGGCGGTGGCGGCGGCGCCGGCGCCGGGGCCGGGGCCGGCGTCTCCGGTGGCGGCTCCGGCAACCCGGGCTCGCTATATACGGGCGTCTCCGAGTACGGCCGGAACGCTGGACTGTCGCTGGGGCCTGGCACGGTCACTGTGACATCGCCCGTGGCACCCTCATTCGCTCCGCCCTCGCCCTCGCCCCCGTCCGCATCCGCGTCGCCCGGCGCGCCCGGCACGACGATGCTGAACGCGTCGTCGAGCTCGGCCGGCGCCGGGCTCGCACTCGGCTCGGGCACAGGCAGTTCGAGCGTCGGCCCTGTCATCGGGGCGACGGGCGGCACGGCGTAGCTCTCTTCTGCCGCATCGGTCGGTTCCTCCGCCGCCGGCGTGGCTTGGTCGGGCTCTGCCGCTGGCGTGTCCGGCTTAGGCTCTGCCGCTGGCGTGTCCGACTTGGGCTCTGCCGCCGACGTGTCTTGCTCGGGCTCTGCTGCTGGCGTGTCCTGCTCGGGCTCTGCCGCCGGCGTGTCCGGCTCTTGCTCCGCCGCCGGCGTGTCCTGCTCGGGCTCTGCCGCTGGCGTGCCCTGCTCAGGCTCCGCCGCCGGCGCGTCCGGTTCTTGCTCCGCCGCCGGCGTGTCCTGCTCGGGCTCTACCGCCGGCGTGTCGGGCTCGGGCTCCGCTGCCAGTGTGTTCTGCTCGGGCTCTGCCGCTGGCGTGTCCTGCTCGGGCTCCATATCGGGCGCTACTGGATCTGGGGCGGACTCACCACCACTGTGCGATTCAGCCGCGGTAGCGGCGTCGTCGGTAGGCTGGTCACCGTCCTGCGGGCGATCGACAGCGGCGGCGTCTGGAGGCGGCTCCGACTCCTCCTCGTCTCCAGGTGGCTGTGTCACTGCCGAGTCCTGGAGCCGCATGGGTCCTGCGTCATCCTCGATCGACTTTGAATCTGCCGCGTCCTGCGCAAGCTGCGGTGTTGCGTCCTCTTCGACTGTCTCGGGGTCAGCTGGGCTTTCGCTTGGCTCGGGGTCTGCCACTCCGTGCTCAATCGGCTCAGAGTGCTCAACCCCGGGTGGCTCGGACACCTTTTGGTCGCCATTCTCCCGGAGTTCTGTCTCGTCCTGGCCGTTGCTCGGGGCATCGGGATCTTGCTCAGGCTCGGTATTGGCGTCACATTGCGACTGCTGGGCTACCGGCTCTTTTACGGAGGCGTTCGAGCTGGAGTTTGTCGCGGTGTTGGTGTCGGGCTCCCCCGCGCCGGTGTCCTCGGCGGGCTCCTCTCCGCCCATTGTGCTTGCGGCAGAGCGACTATGCAGACCGCGAATGGTGACGTCACATGGCCATGTACGGTCAGACGGGTGGTTCCTGACTGTTTAAATGAGTCATCGTTTTGTTTACACTGTCGCTGCTTGGGGGGAGCAGATTTCGGTGCGTTCTTGGAGCGGCCTTAAACCACGCTGCTCGGCTCGGACTGTGAGGAAGTACGCGGCCAAAGAGGGCTTAGATCAACTTGGAGACTGTTGGTTTCGCGCAGTTGGCGCAGTTCATTGCTGTATGTTTTCCAGTATTTTTTCTTGGGTTTCCAAAGTTTTTAGCGTGGCGTTTCATTTGTTACACCTTTGCTTTCGGTAAACTGTGTGCGGATGACAAGTCATCACATAGCTGGTGTGCATGCAAGATAATACTGACACAAATGTAGATTTTGGTTCAAAGTCTCAGTGCCTGTGACAAATATCGCGAGCGTGACGGGAACGGAGTCTGGGGTACCGGCTGCTTGATCACCCGTCTGACCAGTTCCGTGGGCGCGCTGTTTCAGGTTCTGTGGTATTCATGCGGCATGAGCACCGAGCGGCTGCAGCAGCGTGAGCCGGCGGGCGGGGGCGGCTGGCTGTCGCCGCCAGACGGCCCGGGCCGCGCCATCGTGACTCACGCTGACGTCACGTGCGCCCACTTTCAGACCGGACTTCCGCCGCGCGGCGCAAAGATGGGCAAGTTCTTGTCGAAGATATTCGGCAACAAGGAGATCCGGATTCTGATGCTGGGCCTGGACGCCGCGGGCAAGACCAGTATCCTTTTGGGCTGCACGCGGCCGTCTGCGTCACCAGCTGTTGGCGACATCGTCCGAGAGCTTATCGTGTGTAGTGCTGAATTGCAAAAGTAAAGACATTGTCGATTTATCTCTGTTGCAAGAGCCTGTCTTAGTGCTATCCAGCGCGCGCGCGGCTTGTGCAAGTGCTATCCAGCCGTTCAAGCGTTCCATTCCCTGCGGATGTTGGGGCACATTTTAGCGAATGTTTGTGCAGGACATCGAGATAAATCTTCATCGAGGTATGCTGTTGCCGTGGGCACCGCTACGTGTTTGGATATGCCATGCACGTGTATGCCATCATATCTTCCTTGACCGCCCCTGCAGCTATTTTATACAAGCTGAAACTAGGTCAATCCGTCACAACGATACCAACAGTGGGATTCAACGTAGAAACTGTATCGTACAAAAATGTTAAATTCAATGTATGGGTACGTATGTTCGTTGTCTTATGTGCGCTTAAGCATCTTAAGCATTTATAGTCAGAAAGATGGTCGGTGTTTCATGGAATGTGTTCAGAAGAGGTGGTCATTATTTTGTGGAATTAAACCCTCAGTTCAACAGTTCGACCTCTTGTTCAACGTTGCTTGCGCTGTATTTCCAACACGGTTTGTGCGTTTGTGTATTGATTTCCGTCGAGCTCATGAAATTATTTGCGTCAGCTATTCCATTAGTAAAAATCACCGTCACTGATTCACTGCTTAGAACCGATCTCGCGACCCGGAGAGCTGTATTGTGAGCCGCCACGGCTCGGTCGGAAGTGACAGTGCTGCTGTGTTCTAGGCGTAGCGCTTTGCCTTAAGGAAAAGATGCCATCGTCTCTGTGCGCCGTGCCCCGTATCGTCTCTGTGCGCCGTGTGCTCTCTGGCTCTGGCTGTGTGTGTGGAGTCAATCTTGTTCGGGGCTGCTCTGAGGCTCCGTGGGCTGGCTCGGGCCTCACCCCGTGGCGGCGCCCGTCGGCAGGACGTGGGCGGTCAGGACAAGATCCGGCCGCTCTGGCGACACTACTACACCGGCACGCAGGGCCTCATCTTCGTGGTGGACTGCGCCGACCGCGACCGCATCGACGAGGCCAAGCAGGAGCTGCATCGCATCATCAACGACAGAGAGATGCGCGACGCCATCATCCTGGTATTCGCCAACAAACAGGACTTGCCCGACGGTGAGTGGCGGCCGGGGGCGAGGGCGGAGCCGGAGCGGGAACAGTGGCGGGGACGGGGGTGGAGCGGGAGCAGTGGTGGGGGTGGGGGCCGGGGCGGAGTCGGGGCGGGAGTGTGGTAGCGGGGATGTGGAGGGCGAGAGGGGTATGACGCCTGTGAGGAGGGAGGAGCTTGGTGTGCCGCGGCCGACCCGAACTGACCGCGGATCATAGGTACAG
The DNA here is from genome assembly GCF_011947565.3 of Pollicipes pollicipes. NCBI lineage: Eukaryota > Metazoa > Arthropoda > Thecostraca > Pollicipedomorpha > Pollicipedidae > Pollicipes > Pollicipes pollicipes. The sequence continues at coordinate 34,122 of NW_023596320.1, read as the reverse complement.
TGTTCACTGCTGGGTCAGTGTCGAATCGTTTTCGTCGTGGCTCTGGTATGGATGTGACGGAGTATCATGTGGCGTCATCCAGCATTGATCCACGTGTGTGTCACCCGTCTGACCACCCTGTCTGGTCCGGTCCGTGGCACCAGCCTCCGTGCCGCGTGCGCCAACCGTCGCGCGTGCTGCCGCCTGCGTGACTCGGTCCCCTCACCGGCAGCGATGAAGCCGCACGAGATCCAGGAGAAGCTGGGTCTCACGCGCATCAACGACCGCAACTGGTACGTGCAGCCGGCGTGCGCCACCACCGGCGACGGCCTGTTCGAGGGCCTCATGTGGCTGACGTCGAACCACAAGTCGTGAGGTCCGGCCGGGCGGCGCCGCCGGCTCGCCGCTGCTGCTAGTCCCGCCGCCGCCGCCGCCGCCGCCGCCGACCTGTTGTTATTCCTGTTGCCGGCCGGCCGACGGCCGACGGTGGACGGTGCCGGCGCCGCCTGACGCCATTCCAGCGGGCAGCCGACCGCCGGCGGGGTCCGGCGGCGCCGCGGCGGGTGGACTGAGCCGCGCCGCTTCATATCAGGCCCTCTCTGTGGGCGGCGAGCGGGTGGGCCCGTCCGGAGAGCGCCGCTCCACCAGCCGGACGCTAGATGCCATTTGGACCCGGATAAATCACTATATTATTTAAAGTAGCCGATAGCTTGGTGCGGTGTCCCGCGGCGTCGGGGCGCGCTGGCGATCGCACGCGATGCGATCGACGAGGTCGAGGGGCCGTGCTGTTGTGAGCGCTGGACGAACGCAGTGCTGCGCATGCGCCGGTGAGGATCGTCCAGCGCGGAGCGGCGTCCAGTACGCCGCGCGCTCGAGGCGTGCGTCTGGCGTGTCTGCCTCGCGGTGCGCTGGTGAGGACGCGATGTGCCTCGCGGTCGCCCGCCTCGGAACGCTCGTCGGCCGCCGCGGTTACGAGGGTCTTCCGATCGCGATATTAACGAGCGCCCTTCTGCTGACCTTCTGCTGAGCCAATGGACGCGGGCTGGGGCCGGGAGAACGTCTGGAAACGTCGCGATGCGTTGTAAGCATGTGTACCTTGTCGACCGATCCCCGCTCATTCAGTGACGAGTTCTCATGAATAAAATGCTTGATACACTATGTGTTCGCGGTCTTTGGCATAGCCACGTAGCCCGAAAGTGACACAAGCTTGCGGCGCACGTGCCGCGCCCGGAGGGAGGGACTAAATAACCGACATATTAATTAAGCAGACACGCTCGTTCTCCGAAACCTCTGATCAGATCACTTTAAAGTCTTCAATGGATTCAGCGTGGTGAGGTGAGCAGTGGGGTGGCAATATCGTGACCTAACTCAGGGGGCTACGCTCGACAAACGCGGGGGAAACTTAACAGTCAAACCAAACAGCTCAGATTTCGGAACGCACTGTTACCATGCAGCTGGTCGTGACCTTGGGTCGGTGCGGACGCAGTCCTCCGGTGCTCCTCCGACCGGCGTATGACCGACGTGACCTGGACAGCTCGCTGGGCAGGGCGGTTTTTAGTGAAAATTTGTGAGTATGGTGTAAGTGATCAGCACGACTGCTGTGGACCAGAGCACCGCGGAGAGTGCATCGCAGGCGGTTTCCATTGCGACGGATGAGATGCCGTCAAGACCGAAACAGAGGCGGCAAAGTCGGCACCCTCTGCGATCCAAAGTTTAGAGGATCAAACGGAAAAGGAAAGGCACCACATCCAGCGGCAATTGCTTTACTCCGCCCCAGATTATGAACGGTGGTATTGCAATCTTTATGGGAGGTAATCGAAGGGACTATACAAAAAAGTACATACAGACAAACGTGGAAGCAGCAGTTGACGCCAAGAGCAAAAAGCTCTCCCAAGTCGATGAGAAAACTGATTACCTGGAATCCACACGGTTTGAAAAAGAACAAGAGGCTGGTTCACTGACCGTCACATTAATGTCGGCACGCGTCAGGAGCCGTGTAATCGACGACGGCGGTAACGGAGCATGCATTTCACTGATAACCGTGTCACTTAGTCCATCCCGCAAGACGTTAAGTGGTAACCGTAACGCTTAAGTCCACAATTAAGATATCCAGGAGATGAGTTTGTCATACAACGCTGGAAAATGTCCATCGCTCTTATCATGAAGCTTGGCATAGCCTGGGCTTGAGTTGCGAGGAGAGACAAAATTGACTCGATCAGAAGCCAAAACCTGTGGGATTCAAGTTCGCGACGTACTTTGTTTGAGGGCACTTTGGTCACGGTGGATTCGTGATCAAACCCCGCTTCTCACTGGAAGCAACTTGATCGCGTGTTATAATCCATAAATGATGCTACTTTCGTAATTAGAAGTCAAACGGCAGACGATAAAAAAGTGAACGTTCAAAACTTGCGCTTACCTAATCCAGGTACTCCACGGCAAAAGGTGTCAAATAAGCCGGGTCATGTTGCTAAAAAGTCCAAAGGATGCAAAAATCGTGCATTTATATCCGCATAGAACCAACAAGAGTCAAGAGCTGCCCCGGAATATGAGCTTTCCTTTTAACGCACGGGTGCAGCTTCGTCTATTGCATCAGCTCTGAGCTGTAATTTTGGCTCGAGCAGTCAAGCATCTCAAGAAAACATGCGTCAGATTATCCAAGTACAAGCGATTAAGGCAACATTCGTTTAACAGGATTGCGTTCGGTCGAAAGATAAAGAAGAGAATAGGCCTGTTACAGAATTTGGCGAAACAAATTCAAAACAATAACGAACTGAAAACACTGAAAGGACCTCTCCTAGAACGCGATTCTGAGGATGAAAACTTAGCGCAAAATGCTCACGAGAGCAGTATGAAAAAAATGGGATAGGAAGGCTCAGACGATCAATGTCTACCGAACAAACTACTTTATCGTGGTTCGGACACAGAAACGTCTGAAGTTTAAGCGTGTAAATTTGCAACTCTTAAAAAGCGGACAGCAAGAGGGATAACACGATACATTTGTTTAAACACATGCTGTCAAGACAGGACCACAGCATGAACAATGTAGTATCACGACTGATTGACAGGCAAAAGGACATGTTTTTGGTGATGCTAGATTTTAAACCCACATTGGAGCAATGTCGAACGAATCACAAAACCCTGAAGATAGCAGCGCCATCTATAACCGGTTTGTTACGCGTGCCGCTAGGTGTTGGACAAAACGAGCCGCCAGCGATCAAAGGGGCGGCGATTCTCAAAACGAAACAAACTCACACTCGAGGCGACATATTGAAGCGTTCAACGTCACGGGTAGCTCACAAAAGAAGCGTTGCACGTCTTGGAACAATGGCCAGCTACGAATCACCTTTGCAATTAACTGTAAAAATTCCTCATACTTTTAGACAAGTGTGACCAGGCAGCCAGGCGCACAGCGAGAGCCTTGGCTAGTAGGAGGCACAGATTTGGCAAAAGGTGCTCTCATAGCTAAAGCCCCGCGCAAAAAAAAATCGCCGGGATGGACTATTTGTTAATGCAAGCATGTTCTGTTTGATATTTTTCATTTTTACCTCCTATAACTGAAATCAAAGCCAAAAGCTATCGCGAGACCAATTCCTCCTGAATCTTATGGCCTACGGACTGAAGAAATTGTGCGTTAAGCGAACGCATGAAATAAATCGCCCACTTTGTTCATTTTACAGTGGTTAAGTGGACTCTTCCTAAACTGATAAGCCTCAGAAGCTTTATCAGAACCTGTGTTTGGGCTGTACAAAGATATTAATGGTCCCGTAATTCTAGATCTAAATGGGTTAACATTGAGTGATAGCATGGCTAAGTCATAGTTGTCGGAAACTGCTTATTCAAGAACTCGATGCCAAGCGTTGCAGTCTTTATAGGCCGCGCGACGTCGGCCCCGTAGCTAATACTAAGTCTTGGCCGACGGGTGGGCGAAAATGATGTCGCATTTGAAAGAAAGAGCTTTGAACGCTTATGATACCGTGTCGTACATCTGGAAAACAGTCCGGGCTTATATTTCACCTGAGCGATTTTTAGATTGATGATAAGAACGGATTGGTTTCTACAGCACTGCGAAGTAGTGCCGAAATCTGGTGGTAGAACTGGAAGAGTAAGGGCAGAATCTCTACTTTTTGTGCTGCTGTAACTGCTAATCTGTACAAAGGACTGCCTCAAAGTTACCGAAAGGATACGCCTAGTCTCGTGTTGGGGGGGGGGGGATACGAATCAATTTTGAAAGACATTCGGAACCATTATTTTACGACGGTCGTTCTCGCGCGCACGGCGCCCGCCGCCTGGTATTAGGTGCAGTGGCTAACGTCGTTCAGTTTCACAACCCAGGCCATCGCTGTCTGTGCTCCCGAGGGTGCGGGTGCGCAAGCTCAAACCTTTTGATGTAATTTGTTTTATTAGCCGATTCTGCAATGGAACACACGTTCTCAGGCAAACATGGGATGGTCTTGTTCGTTTTTGAACTCATTTCGATCCACTCTATTTAACACTAATGAGACCCCTTATTTCTTTCCGCGGGAGGGTATCTTGGGAACAGCACCAGGTGTCGCATGATGGTTCCCATTCAAGGGCTGAAGGGCTATTCCGTCGCACCGCGGGGTGTCTTCCGGCCGTCATTCTGGTGACAAGGGTTGGGATCCCCTGGCCGATCCAGAGGCTCTTTAAGGGATACATCATATTACATTGGTTCCCTTTCTGACGCGAGAGGCCCTCTGACCCGTACAGTTGACCTCGGGTCGACGCAAGAATCCTCATTGACGCAACAACATCCCTGATCGCCTCAGGTGGTCCAATAATGATACGTAGACACCAATTTGGCTTAGCGGACCCATGTTAGAAACCGGTTTGAGGGCCCACTGTTCGGCACTGGGGGCCCTGACTGGCACAAGACTCATCCACTGTCCCAATGTATATGATCATCACAAGTTATCATGTTTTCTTTCATTGTCAGAGGTCCCCGACCAACGTAAGAGGCCCTCTGTCATTCGGAATCCCGTCCCTGTCCCTTTTGAGCAAATTTAAGCACTGTGGGCCCCTGAACGATATAGGAGCCCCGCATTCTTGCAGGGACCCCAACCACTGCAAATCTCGGACTCGGCCGCTTGGAAAATGGGGCCCGAGAGACCAAACCGACACGGAGTCTACTAGTCGGTGTTGGTGATCTCCGAGCGAAATAGAGGAACGCACTGTCTCAGGGACACCCGGTCGGCACAAGAGGCCCTCCAACTGACAGCTGAGGTCACGGTCTTTCGGGCGGAGTCCCTGATGTACCATACAGTCAGCCCTTTGGACGTTTCAATCTTCCAATCGAGCCCTTGATGCTTGGTCTCAAGAGACCCTTCGACCCCTCTTCGGGCCTCTAAAGGATTGCTTCTGGCCGACTGGGGGCCAGTTGTCGCCACAGGGTCCCTGTTGGGCACTGTGGCCCCTGATCGACACAGGAGCTCTTCATTAAATCAAGGACCTTTGACATTGCAAATCGCGAACCCCGACCTCGTTCCTGCTTGGGAAATGTGTCCCAAGGGGCTCAGAGTGACATGGAGCCGACTGTTTGGCTCCGCATCGAGGTCCTATATGATATTATAGGGAACCCTGATAAGAGGGTCCTTATAGAAGCCCTCTGATATTTCAGGTCACGGTACTACGGTTGGGGGCAAGGGGCTGGGCCCGAGTCCAATGGGGCCGCCCTTGAGGGGTCGCTCTCGAGGGGCCCTCCGGCCCTCTTCGGACCTCCTCAAAGCCTGTAACTGGCTGTGGGTCACTAGCAGACACATAACCCCCTGGTAGGCAATGTGGGCCTCTTACCGACATAACTGCTCCAACCACCGTTTCATGGACCCAGACCAATGCAGATCGTGGCCCCCAGCCATGCTCCTGCTTCGGAAATGGGGCCCCTCGGGTTCAGATTGACGGGGAGCTGTCTGTTCGGTGTTCGTGGTCTCTGGTTGACTTAGACACCTGTATTGTCTCAGGGATCCTCAAACGATGCAAGAGCACCTCCGATTGATATTTCGGATCACGACCCCACGGGCCGCGCTTCTTTATGTAACTTGCAGCCAGTCCTTCAGGCCCCTATGCCCTCCAACCGGGCCTTTGATAATCGGTTCCGTTGGTCCGCCCGGGCCTCTCTTCGGGCCCCATCGAACACTGCCCTTAGTCGGCTCGGGGCCCCTTGCAAGCATAGGATATGTTATTAGGTGCCGTGGGGCCCTGACAGATACAGCGGTCCCGACCAGTGTAAATCGCAGGCCCCGGCCTTACAGCTGTTTTGGAAAGTGGGCCCTCGGGCCTGTACCGAGCCGTCTCCACACCGGACCTGGACACCAGCCTGCTGGTCTCCTCTCGGGACCGGTCTGCCGCCGACGTCATGGGCCTGCCGATGTGAGCTCCGCTGGCCCCATTGAAGGGCTCTGTCAAACAGACGGCCGTCTCATCTGCTGTTGCTCCGAGGGCAGGGAAGGCGCTGCTGGTCCAAGGAAGCCAAGTGGCGCCGTCAGTCGCGGTCGCCGTAACACTAACAGTAGACAGAAAACGCACAAAAAAGCACTGCATGCCAAATACGTTTCATGGAAAAAATGACCCCCTATATAAATACGCTCTGCGAAATAGCCCTGGACGAGGGGCGTGCGTCAGCTGGTATTATTTCAAGATGTTATGAACTTCTTGACTGTTATATCAATCTTCTTGATGGCAAAATGCTGTAATTGCCTGTACGCTGCCTTCATGCTTCACATTCCACTTTGACCAATGAGAACGACGAAAATTTTAAGCATTTATTCAAGGTTTCGTTGAAAAAGCTTCACGCTGTAACATAACGCAGTCCACTTCGCGGAATGGAAAGCCCATTTCGTGGCTCTATGCGGTCCGCCGTCCAATAAAGGGAATGCTCCTCATTTGAAGATATTGAAGCAAGCATCATATATGATGAAGTAGACCCACTTATAGCTATTGGTATACTTTTGAGTGGAAAGACTACCCTGGACAAAAACTGCTATTTTTTTTTTAGTAAATATGCTGCTCAATACAGCATTATTTGTCTGCGTCATGGAACGTTTGTGTAATGTTGAGGCACTTCGAAACTAACCGTAAAAAATCGCCACTTACTTGTAGTACTCCAAACTCGTCGATAAATTGCAGCACGGGCCGGAGGTATTCGCTGATGAACCCAAGTTGGCTGCACCGAATATCATAATGTGCTGATATTTTGGCCCTTTCTTGTGCTGTTCTTGCACATTTATCCGTGAGTTTAGGATGTCTACTCGTGTTTAGATACTGGGTTCTGGCGTTATTATCAAGAAATTCGACAACGAGTTTTTTTCGTAAAACTAGCAAATGAAAAAAACATATCCAACTTTTTATATTGTATAGCACAAAATATGCTTTGTGATTGAAGCTTGCACAGGCTGTTCAATGTTGCTTGAGAGCTGATTGGGTCCGCTATGATTGGGAATGGCGCTAATGGATCTAGTTCTGAACCGTTGGACGATGATATTCGTCTGGCCTTGAACGCCGCCTGGCCTGTAGCGTGACAGAATTTGAATAACGTTGCTTTGGCGTCATGCATATCTGAATGGCCTCAAGATAGTCTGCACGATGAAGTATGCACATCTTCACGGGCGTATAGCTCAGAAACTAGATGGTTTTGGTTTTAAGAGGGGCACGGCTGATGCTGCACCGAAGAATGTTCAAAATAGCTGTTTCAGCTCAAAACTCCATACAAGTGTGAAACACTCCCTTTAACTGGTTTGCCCAATATCCCGCTCCCTTCACATAATGCCGTTTATGTTTCTTATTGGATGATGATGACGTGATATCCAACCTTTTCCGTAAGACGTGGTCATGACTCGCATCCGTTTGAAGGTGGCATACAAGGTGAACCGTTTGTTTTTGTGTATGCTCATAATGTTTACTTGATCTGAAGACACAAGATTGCTGTTGGTCGTGCACCTGGACATTCTGGCGTGGAGTGAGTACGGTGAGTGTGAGGTACAGGCTAATGAAAGTTCGAGACCGACACAACTTATGTTAACCTGACTCACAAAAAGGACTGGCACAAGCGAAGTCGTCACGAGTCTAACTATCACGCAGAACAACTAGAAATCTGCCACAGGGATCCGTCTGCTGCATCTGGATTACATCCATCCGTCTCCGACGCGCTTCGCCTTTTCAGGGAGCGCATTCTGCAAAGTACGCTGTGTTAAAGGGAGAGTCCAACATTTGTATGTGGTTTTGAACTGAGATAGCAATTTTGAAGATTGGACTCAGTGCAGACTATTGCCATTCCCTTTTTAAGACCGGCAACTCTCTTGCCTCCGAACCTGATGCCTGCGAACTTGTGCGGTCTATTTCGTGCGTACTATTTTAAGGTCACCCAGGCATGCATGTCGGTATTAAAACGTCACATGATTTCTGTCACTTTATTGGCCAGGTAATACTCAGGTATACCCTATCGAAAGTGTCAAGTGCAAAAGTTGTGCCTAGGAAAAAATATTTGATTTAGTCATGCCTGGCATGCGTCAGCACGATTTCTGGCATCAGCGGGCTTGAGTTGGTCGTCAACCAATGTAACGCGTTCGGTGCATGTTTTGAACGCCAGTCACGTCTTTGCCACATAATACAGAAATTTGGACATTATCAGTGGTTATGGCGGAAATGAGACTGGGAATCAAATAACTTAAAAATTGCGCCGCAACCGACTATGTGGACACAAGAAAAAATATAAAATCACAGACACATATGCAAGAAGACGAGTACGGGCCAAAATACGCGCATATAACAGTATTTGGGTTCTGCAAACATGCACCGATTTCAGATGCTAATCCACCTCATGTGGTAGATCAGCATGCTACCTTTCGATAGGTTGTAGTACCACAAGTGAGTCACCCCTCCGTTATAGTAGCAATTTTGCACGGCCAGTCTGGCAGTGACTCTGACGTCATATAAACGTCCCATGACGCAATTAAACGATGACGCATGGAGGAGCATATTTCCTAATGGTAAAATTGTGTTGTCTAGAGGAGTCTTAAACTTGAAACCATGACCATGGTTGTAAGTGCGCTTATTTCATCACATCCGATGTTTGCCTCATTGCCTGCAAAGGTGGCATCTTCCGTTTAAAGACACAAAATACTGGGATAGCAAATGTAAGAACACACTGCAAAGTACACTGAACATAGGCTTCATGCAGCTTTGTTTTCGATATAATCAATGGCTTTTTGGAGATTTGAATGCAACGTGCACATAAGAGCATTCTGCAAAACACACGGAGTTAATCGGAGTTAATACTATTCTAACCGCTGCATGTGTCAAATTTTTACATAAATTCAACCCGGTTCCGTTGTTGTTGACCGCCGGCAGCAGGTTCCGGGACAGGAAATCGCGACAAAAAACGCCCTACCCTTGTCGGGTATAGCCAGAGGGCGGGAAGGGCCAACACTGGCCAGCGCCGACTGCGCGTTACGCTCACATACAGCAGTGCGGCACGAACGGCAAACTGTGGTCCTGGGCAAGAGCCAGGCTTGTCATTGCCAGGGGCGGTGATATGACCTCTTCTCCCACGCGCTGCCACTGTCATCGGTTTCGAACAGGTACCAATTTACGTCGTGGATCGTCACAGAAGCACAGCTCGTTGCGTGCGCGCGTATTGTTCCGTCTGCGGTGCAATCGTCTGTTCTGTGCGCTGGCCTGTGGCGCTAAATGATTGCCGCAGTCGACGCGCCCCCTAAAAACCCCACATACTACCACTTCTCTTCAGTGTGCCTGCTTACAAATACAATGGCAGACAAAGATGCACACGCCGAATGGTGCTCTTGAAAAAAATGTCTACGCGGACGAAGTCTCGCTGTCAGTGCAACGACGGTGGCATTAGTGTTCACGCCTCACATGCGTCGATATCTCACAGTGGTTTCGTCCCCCTTACCCTGTGGCATTGTAGTCACCATTCCACCACCGGCAGCTCATGGCGTTATTTCTGTACCCTTTGCGTAGTGTTTTCGGAGTCAAGATGGGACTGTTTGATGCCTGTCCGTGGTTCGAATGGCGTCTTTTTCAATGTGCTAGAGACTATTTTCAGTTTCTTACAAGATTCGTGTAGTCACAGGTACGGAAAGGATTGACTTACTGCACAAGCTGAATTGTAATGTAATCCTTAAATGCATTCACACTGAGCTGTTTACCAAATGAGGGTTATAGTGTGGAGATTGAATTATGAACCATCCCAACTTTGTGATTCAGTCCGGACTGTAGCTATTTGTCATTCACAAAGCCCCTTCTCCTCCACTTCAAAATCCTTCTATCGCTAGAAGCATGTGAAGCACGTCGCGCAGATGGATCGAACTTGTTCCGCTCCACGATCTTGTCTGATAGGCTAGGATGCTCAATATTTTCGCGTGATTTAACAGTTGCTTGGTCTGCACTTTTTCTCGACGAATTAGCCCTTTTTTGTTCAAAACACCCACGTCTGAGGAGACAGTATTCCTGTAATCATTCATTCGTAGTGCGCAATCATCGTACCATGCATCGAAGCCGCCTGCCTTAATCTACGCCGGGAATGCACATCACGTGTCCATATATCACGTACCGCGCTTCACAACTGCATCTAAGCTGTTATAATACAATGAGTGCGTGCCTTGTTATGCCCAAAATGAGATTACAAGAATGAGTGCCGCAAGTTTTGATGTCCTTCCAAAGACGAATTACGGATTGGATTGAAATGATGTGTACAAGGATTGATTGAGTATCGGCTTGAAATGGTTTTAAAAGGGTTGCGTCCATCTGCATTGACTTCCAGTGCTCAGCACAGTGTTTAATGTCTTGTAAAAACAGTCTATTTTTGCGCTGAACTGTTCCGTTCAAGAACTTATCTATCCAACCATCCGACAGACAATTATCGGTCCATCAAAACAGACGGTGATCGACGAAACACGCAGCGCCCGTTCGCGAGCTGTGCGGCGGCTGCCCTGTTCAGCGGGCAGCGCGCCGCTGCTCGGGCAGCTCGGCGCGGGCAGATCACCGTTGCAGACAGCCGCTGCCGGTCCAGGCCACGGCTGCCGACCGGCTGATTAATTATCGGGCGATACTATCGGCAGTGCTGCACGCACGGCCCGCGGCCACCGGCCGGCCGGCACCGCATCTCGCCGGAGAGGCCGCCGGCGCAGGCCGGACTGGCCCCGGCTGAGTCGGTACGGCCGGCGGGCCGACGCTCAGGGTCCAGTGCCGTGTCCGCGCTGTCGGAGCGGGTGCAGTTATGTCGAGATGCCGGCTTAGGCATGTGCCGCGCGCTTCGTGAGTTCAGCTCGTGTGTTGTAGGGACCTCCGGTAATTTCAGGTAGAATGCAGAATACAAATAACCCACGTGGATTGGGTGGGCTTTTAGTTCTTTTGATTGCTTGTGCTTGATTTACCGTTGAAGGTGCATGTGCAGTGAACGCATTGAATTGAATTGAATCCCAAAGCAAAACAACAAAAGCAGATGGCAAACAACGGATGGCAAAATGCCTACCAGCGACACTTAATAGAATCTCTCTCACAACTGGGGCGAAGCCGCCTGGATCAGGCTGATGATTGATCCTAGTGTTGGGAACAAGAAACAGGTCGTCGTTCCATTTGAGTTCAAAGATGGATGTATTTGCGACACGCCGGCACGCGGCAGCACAACAGCAGCCGTCCCACAACGGGTGAACCGGATCGGACCTGATGACAAATCAACAAGCCTCTTGAACAACACATGCCAGCCGAACGCCAATAAACACGACAGGCATCGGGATGGGCTCGGTCGGTGTGCAGAAGTTGCACGCGCAACATACGGAAAGCACGTTAGTGCATGTCCAAGTCCAGTATCAACCATGCCCATGTGTCGCCTGGCTCAGATCTGCGCGCCAGCTTCCCAGTCAGGTCATGTGGTCACCAGGTACAAGCGCAGCTCACTTGTTCACATCCAGGGGTCAAGTGGGTGCATCTTAAAAAGTTGGTAACATCCTTCATACCAACATTTACCGCAACGTTTCATCTAAACTGCGGTCGGGTTTGAACCCACATTGTGCACAGGCTCGTAGGTGTTCATTTGCACGTGTGCACCGTCTTTTGCCGGACACATGTTTGGCACTGAACCTTGCAGCACCAGACGAACTTGCACTGGCAGCGTTCATTGACGGTGATGCGCTGGGTGTTGTAGCCCCGGCCACAACAGAGCAGTCCGCAGCCGTCGGTGCCTTTTGAAGTTCGCTCACACGCGCGACCAGTTGTTCCTGCGGAACGGTGAGTTGCATGGACAGCTATTCTCCCCGCATGGCTTGCAAAAGGCGAGCACATAAATGACAAAACCGACGTGATGGCCTTGCGGCTGTCACAAAACAGCGATTGCTACGGGAAATTCCGACTGGTTTCACGGTCGAAAATTCCCCAGATGTCCATTGTCTGCTGGCAATGCCGAGGGTCAAAATAACTAATTTCGTCGAAATGCTTTTCATGACTCGGCGTCGCCCTTGACAGACATGGCTTGCGGCCGGTGATGGGGGCCGCGCTAAAGGTCAAGCAACGTCAGAGAGCAGGACGGCCGCGCCGTGCATTGCGACGCGTTAAACCTTTGCCACCAAATCCTGTCGTTGACCTGGAACTAAACTATCGGATGGTAGGTGTCAGGGCTCACGCAACAAGCATATTGACAGGCACTACTTAACGTGATCTCAAATCCCAGAAATCCACCCATACAATAAGCTTCCGAGCAAATCTAAAAAGCGCGCCTCGGCATCAGAGCACAAGTGCCCTGTCTCGCGACGTGTCTGAACCTCCTGCAGAGGTCACCACTGACCAGACGATCCGAGCGCTTCGTTCCTCCTGCAGTAGTCCGGACTCTCCTGGATGTAGACCAGATCGTTGGCGGTCGGCCTCCTGTACCGGCGGTTTTTGACGCGCAGCCGGCCGCGGCGAGTGACCTTGACCTCCGTCGCTCCGTCGTACTTGTCCTTCAGCGTGTCACCTGATGACCCAGTCGACATCGGCTTGAATCGGCATGTCACGCCCAGCATCGGTTGCCCTTCTGGACGGCCAAGTGCCAGAAGGCCTTTGAAGGCTCAGGAGGCCGGCGTGCTGTCCGGCATTGACTGACCGCGTGTGGTCAGCGTTGTGTTTCACGCCCCCGGGCTTGAAAACACCCATAGAATGTCATATTTACGGTGGGAAGAGTACTGCGTGGAGGGAATGGTGCAGGTTGCTCATGAAGGTGGCTGCTCATGCATGCTCATTGGTAAAAATATACAGCGGTGTATTTTGGGCCTTTGCCAGATGCGCAGTTCGCAACTGTGATGTCCCGGAATTACACTGGAATGATAACAACTTCTGGTTAATAGCGTGTACCCTAACCGAAATGTGGATAATGAGAGCCGTGACATCCTTTGCAACTTAACTGAAAGGAGTCTACAACAGAAATGAGCGAGCACCATCAAACTCCACTGCAAAAACCAAACGTTAGCTGCATATAAATCGATTAAGGGATCCTTCGCAAAATCATAAAATCAACGTCACTAGTCTCAACAACGATGACCGAATGCAACGCGTGATATACTACAAGGCTAACGAGGTGTTCAACACAATCATAAAAACAGCCCAAATGATGACAAACAACTAAGGCATGCCGCTCTCACTTATGAATGGCAACGCCCAAACGCAGATTTTTGGCTTCGTGGCGTAAGTTGCACTGACATGATAATAACAACCCTATTAAGACGTTTAACCATGCATTTTCAGGAGGTGCTCCTAAAAATCACCTCCAGGAAACACTAACGATGCCTAATGCGTTAAACCGTTCCAGCAAACACCAGAGTACTAGCCTCTTGTCATGACCATGGTTGGCTTCCCCCTTTGGGGCATTAGAGAAAGCCACCCAACCACGAACATTCAAAGTCATGAACAACTCTTGCGTTCAATGGAGCAGTATACTGGCCGGTGAGGACTGCTCCCCAACCCCTTATCTGTCTCCTATCTGCGACTTGTATTAACATGGTTTTCCAATGATAGTGCTGTGGTGAAGAGCTTTTGCATGTCAAGGGTTATCGTGTTCTTTTTCAAATGTTTGTAAGGCTGACAAACAGTAAGCTGCAAAATTTTCAACAAAAAAGTTTCAAAATTCGCGTTGCCTGACTCTAAAAATGTATCTCTAAAACAAAGTCAAGGTAAAAGTGTATGCTTATGATAGCTGCAATGTCGACTGAATATATGCATATCATATGTGATTTACCAGACAAAATTCAATGTTTAACGCGAAGGTTCGAAAGGCTGAGAAAAGGTTGATAGCGGAGATTTAGGCCTTGATATCCGAAAGGTGTCACACCTTGAAGGTTAATAGCTCCGGAAATTTTCGACATCAAACACTGAACCAAGTTGGAACAAAACGGCGTTAAGGTAATTTTCACCGTCACAAGCGCCACGGCCAGTGCATACATACCGAACTACAGCGTGTATTTCAACTGCCCCCCCCCCCCTTCGTCCCACATGCGCTTCACTGAGCTCAGTTCGTCACAGGACCTGTCTCACGATTGCAAGACCTGCATCACCGCCGGGGTGCACGTGTCGGACTGGATCCACTCATGCGTCGCTCGGACTTGCGGCTTCAGATTTTTAAGGCCTGTGGGCGGCTTTTGGTGGACTTGGTCCTTCAGATACCCACAAAGGAAAAATTTGGGGGTGTTCAATCGAAGCAGCGCGCAGGCCAGGGAATCGCCGTCTTCTTGGAGATAACACGACCTCCAGTCAAAGCCAGCTAGAAGCTTACCTGTCAACGTGAATATCGCTCTCTTTGAAACCAAGCTGGCTGGATAAGGATTTTTAAGTTTTCTCGTAGTCAGTATGGTATTTTTTGCCTGGAGATAGCTGTGAACGTCTTTTTTGTTCCGTGCAAATCCAGAACATGCCGCAGAAATCTCCGTACGGGCTAATCCGTAGTTCTCCCTCAGCGTGGTTAATTCTCTGGAGCGATTTTCTTGTGTTGGCGGTGGCGAACGTCATTCCAGGATTTTTTAACATTCCAGATAGCTATCACAGAATATCTGGCGGCCGAACGCGGACAAATTTTCACATCTATTTTCTCGTATCAATTTCACGTGACGTGCAAAATATGTGTTACGTTTTGCGCAGATGAGAAAGAAACGTGGTACCTTTTCACGAGACGTCCCGTATATGCGCTGATGTTGCTTTCTGAAGCACTCCCCACCAAAGGCAGGGCTTCAGGCCCCAAGCCCTCAGGGAGGGGCTTAACACTAACTAGGCCCCTCAGCTTTGATAAGTAGGCCAACTCCGCGGTGAAGCCCGATTTGGGGTATGTAAGGTCGTGTTCCGCTTGCTCGCGGACCCCTTAACAAGGTGCACGTGACGCGACCTCTCCCTAGAGCGAAACAGAACGCCGACTGCTCCTCCCCCTTCCGACAAGGCCGGACTCTCGTTCTCATAGTACGTTAGCTCCCACTGATCTACCAGTGAGGCGAAGTGGACGTTGGTACATCCCAAACGAGCAGACTGAATTTCAACCTGTCAGGAAAGACACCAGAGTCCAGTCCGCTCGGGGCAGGGTGTTGTAGCTGGAATTCCTACGAAACGCCAGCGTCGAACAATGACAAACCGACGCAAAGCCTCCGAGAACATGACCTGTCAAGCCCACCTGACCCAGAGGTCAGAGGTCCCCAGAGCCGCGCGCGTGACAATGTTTCCTCCGCTCCGGTCACACTCACCGACTTCTCTGAAGGCGGGCAGCCGCTGCCAGCAGGTCACGGTGGAGCAGGAGCCCGATACGCCGTGACACTTGCAGTTGACCTTCGTCAGGTTGATGACCGCCTGCAGATGATACACGGTGAACGAATGAGTTCCGCTGGAAATTCCGAGCAAGCTACAGCGCTCATTGCCTGTGGTCAAACATGTGTGGCCCATGTCATAGTAGGATTGCGTGATCCTGGTTATTTATGTGCCTGGCTGGTAGAGATGATCCCTAATTGGCTTTTTCCATCCTGGCGAGTGAAACACAACTTGATCCTCTTGGAAAAGGACATAATCCTTATGGAAGGTTAATGGCATAAGTTAGATGTCCCCAAGCAAGCGGTCGTTTTATTTGATATGGGATGTTTGCAGGTCACGTTTTTCCATCCCAGATCATGATGGAGTGTAGTCTTTGTTCTTGAGTGATTTTAGGCTGCTTTAAGGCATTTTTCACTTCCAGAATGAATAAAAAACAGCAGACACTATAATACCACCGCCCCACAAACACACGCTCAGACTCGCGCCAATATAAACGAGTACATGCCGCTCTCATGGCTGCAGTCTTCCGAAGCACACTGAGCCTATGAGGGAATGTGAAGCACACGGCCTCGTAAATTTGAATGCGAAACTCTCGGTACGTTGGGGCTAAACCCATTTCTTACCACGTTTGTTCTCGTGTAAACCGGAGTTCCGAGCGGCATTACTTTATGAAAGCCCCAGCTAATTTCCATCAACATCTGTTTCCTCGCCCACTGCCCCGGCTTAAGCCGCGCACATTCTCTGATCCTGTACAAGGAGCGACGATGGGTGACAATGCCTCCAAGAACAACATGTCTAGTCCCCATGTACACACGCGGAAAACAAAATGGTCTATACAGCTTCCGATTGCATGCTTTTAGGGGCGCAGTTTCCTATTCAGTCAGGGGGGGGGGGGGGGCTTCAGTCCCCTGTCCCGCAATTTGAGCTTTAGCATCCCCCTGACTTTGGGAAGAAAGTGGGCAAAACCCATGTTGAGAACTGTTTGTTGGCATATTCTGGGGGCAGGTTGGGTAATTTTTCGCTGTTGAGCTCCAACTCATTTTGCAAAACTACACCCCCATGTGTTGTTATGCATTTATTGGGATTAGAACGCGAGCCACTTACCCAGAAGCATGAAGATAAGTGGCATACTAAACACACGTCCATCGTTGGGTTCTCACGTTTACAACTCCTTAAACGATGAGCTAGACAATACGAGGAGCGTAAACATTGCGATTATGTTCAGAAAACACAACATCCATTCCCATCTAATCACTTTATTGGCGCGATAGCATCTGGACTCATTATCGCACCATTACCGCACTGATTGAGAGATTTTACGACTGGCGGAATATCCGGTAGTAAAAATATAAATACACCAAACATACCAAGCCCAGAGATCGTCGTAAACTGGCTATGGCAGCACTAAAAGCATGAGAGCGTGAGACCAGGCAAAGCGCGATAAGTTTCCTGCTCTTTCAACACCTGTCTTCCCTGACACCTGACCCGGAACTGCAACTTGGCGTCTGACCCGGAACACGTGACCTGACTTCTGACTCGGGACAACGTGCATCCGCATAACGTGCATAGACGGAGTGAAGTCATCCGCTTGGGCTTTTTACTAACGGCCACCGCTATCTGGATTGGGTCGACGAGATGCACGAGGCTCTATAGCAGCACCTCTGAATGAGCATCGGCAAGGCTATGCCTTATTAATGCTGCTGAACACGAACCCGGCGCACCTGCGGCATTCGCGATCGCCGACATCGTTGAGGCCGAATGACCACTCCCGAGAATGCCCGCAAAAAGCGGATCGCTGCCCGTTGTACTCGCCGTTAATCATTCAGAGCGTGCCAGTGACTTCCTCCTGGCTAGAGTCGATCGGGGAGCAGCTGGCATGACAGGATGTGATTTGTGGCGTTTGAAATGAAAACGTATGATTAAGTACATCCTTGCGTGCGTTTCGCAGAAGGATGCACGGCCGCATACGCCCTTACGACGGCAAGAGGCCGCTGGGTTATTCCATGGAAGATCGGCACGGACATGCACTCGAGCGTGCTCGGCTGCGGAAGAGTTGTTGGTGATACGCAAAGTCTATTTTCTGCATCCAAACATCTGAGATATATCATCATTTTTAAAGACATAATTCAAAGTCAGTCGCATTCATTCATTTCAAGCGGTTTAGGTGTGACGATATCTGAAGCATAAAAAGATGTTGAAGGTTATAAACATAACTATTTACATTCAAATTTGCACGTTTGGAGGTGGCCAAGCGTGGTAATGACTGATCAAGAGTCCGATGGAAGAATGCCGCACAAACAGTAATTTTGACCGGAAAACATAAGTTATTGATAAGTAACAACTTGATAAGGCTGAACATGCAGTCCGAGCAGAAGTCTGCTTACTTAGATGCATACACCTGCAGTTCAATTTATATCTCAAGTGTGGCTCATTTCCTGTAACGGCGAGCAAAACATAGATGCCACAATCAAGGGATCACCATGACGCGACTGCCCCACGCACAACCCTTCCTCAGTCGGGGGACGGGCTGCAGCTATAACGTCAAGCAGCCAGAAGACGACACGCCGGCACCAGCCGCACCACCCACGCCACCGAGGGCGGCACGCTCCCGGGCGCCCCGGCTGCCGCCGGGCCGATCGGCACTCACGCGCCGGCCGGCCTCGTTGTTGTGCAGGTTCATGAGGGCGCGGCCCCGCCGCAGCGAGCCGGCCCCGCGCTGACGCTCGCGCTCACGGATGTCGACGAAACCCTTGGTGAACCTGGCGGCGCAGTGACAGAGAGGCGGGATCAGTTCGATATGCGTTGGGGCTTAGGTATGCCTGAGCCGCCGCAGAGGCATGGGAATCGTTCGGAGACATGTTCTGCGGTGTTGGCGGATATCCCATAGCAACGCATCCCGAGAAAAAAACAAGAGTGTTCTTAGTTGCGCGGCTCTGTGGCAGTTATAATCATGGTTTTACGATCGCAGATGTAGTAGGCACAGCGCACACGAATGACTTCTTTGTACCAGCGCTTATACAAACAGACACAGCGAGCCTAGTTACATTTCCGGAAACTGTTCCAGGGCTATGTTGCGCATTTCACAACGTACACATCTTTACTCTCATCCAGACGTGGATTAAAGACCTAGTCGATTCGCAAAGGAATCGTAACGGCCATGCCCTATCGCACACGCATACCAATGCATCCCCTATCAAGATCGAATTCCAAGCCTGTTCCGGTTATCAGCTACCTACATGATATGCGTGTCACATTAACATCGCCTTTTCATTGCGGCTCACATCAAACCAGTTCTGGACAGCCGCAACGACATACTCAAGCAGCGACACTGGAATAGCAAACACGAGCGGCACACATACTGAAGTCCTTTAAAACATTGGCATTCGCGGCCGTTGCACGCGCATTCTGCTTCGCCTGCCGCGGCACGCATGCAAGCGCGCATACTAAGATGAGCGATAAGATCGGGACCAGTGACGTCATCGCTACGGCTTCGCGGCGTGCTCGGGGCTCCACTCTACCATTGGCTGTCGTTGCCAACGATGCATTAGTGATGTAAAATGAGAAGAAAAAAAACGCTGAACCAGCAGAATAAACGTCCGGTGAGATGGCTTCACCGGCTGAAAAATGCATTACAAATTAGGTAACTTCACTTGACGTTGGGAGTCAACAAAGGAAAGTTGAGGAAGATCCTGTCAGGCCTATTTCCCCTGCCCGGCCTTAGAGAGATCATTCAGGAATGCCCCGCAGGAGAGCAATGAGCGACACCTGAGTGGGTACGGGACTGCCGTGTCACGTCCGAGGTCAGGTCACCGTGTCGCGCTGTGGGACGCTGTCTGTGGTATGCGCAAACTGCTCGGCGTCCTCCAATCGCTTATTTGTGTTTGATTGTGACCAAATCGCCATTAAACGTTTTTACCAAGGATTAACGAAGCTATTTATCAGCAGAATGCACTTGTGAGTTGTTGCGAAATATGAACGCCGAGCAATCAACAGAAGACGCTGGGTAGCTCAGTCTGCGCCCCACCCCCCACCCTGGCTCAGGCGGTGGGCAATGGCAGCCGGCTGACCAGCCGTGACACAGAAGCTGCCAGCAGGGGAACAGTGGCAGCCGGCTGACCAGCCCTGACGTAGTGGCCGCCAGCAGGGGAGCAGTGGCTGCTGGCCGACCAGCCCTGACGCAGTGGCTGCCGGCAGGTTCGGCCCCAGCTCAGTGACTCGGCAGCAGTCGTGGCCCCGATAGCGGCTTGTGATTGCCAGTAGGCGTCCGTCCAGAAGTGACTCGACTTCGAGTGGGCTCGGTTCAAGACGGTAGCTATAAGAGACAGCGACAATTGGCGGCACACGGGTACACACGGGTTCATCAACAATAGCATACCATAACATATCACACATTAACATCTTAACATGTTAATGGCACACACGTCATTCCACGCATTTGTGCTTGTAAGTTCATACGCGGCATTAACGCGGTAACCGAAAAGATGTCAATATAACTTTTGACCAGGAATTATTCAACATCTCAAAGACTTTTAGCACAAACACCTATTTTACCTAGCATGACAAAGGGCAAACATTCGGAAAGCTCCTCGCTTGTGTATGCCCTGACACCGCGGAAAAGGAGGTGGGACGGATGCTGCAGCGTTTACTGATACTTCTTCAAAGTTCGGTGATGAGACATTACCTCGTTGCAGAGTTACATGAAAAATTAATTACAATGCATAATGCCATAATGCCATTACAATGTCCCATGCAGTTTACAATTTATTTGCTTGAAAACTGTCTGGCTGTGAACTTGCCCAACCTCGGTAATTGTAATCGAAGACAAGACAAATATGGAGAAAACATAATACAACAGCCTCGGGAGTTGTAGACGAAGACAGAATACAGCTCTCAATAATTCAGATTATCGCAGTCAAGACCAAAGCAAAATATTGCAAAGATGTAAATATTTGCTTGGGTTTATTGATGGAAACAAACTGTGCATAGTTTGTACGGTTTTCATGGCTCAATTTGTATCTATTTAGGCCACCATGTCTTATATTGGAGTCAGGTTACGAGACAATGACACTGATCGGTTTCCGGTCGGTCGCTGGCGAAGCGGCGATACAGGACGGCTCTGAAATCCGTTAGCGAGCTGGACCGATACTTAAGCATGCACAGCGGAGTTGCTTTGCCGACTTCTTATGCTCAAACCTGACACACGTCCTTAAAACGTCCCAAAACGGGTGCATCTGTGGTCTACGCACGAGGGCGCGTAGTCGTATGCACACATTGACTCACACTGTTGTCTACGCGAGTGTCCTTTTTCTCCCTGGTAAGCTAGTTTATTAGTAATTAGTATCTCCTCCAGATAACAATATGCTAGTTTCGTGTTGGCACGGCGCCAACTCGTCGAGATCTGAACCCAGCCTTAACCCGCGTTTTGCCTCGTCTCACCCGACCGCGTACATGCGAATGCGTAGCAATTTATGAGGCACAACGTTTAAGGCGATAAGCTTGTTTCTGAAAACTGCATACATCTGCATCAGTGGTCACAAAAGTATCGTCTTCTGGAACGCATGGAAATTGGGCGCGGCAAAGCCACTTAAGTTGAACATGTTCTTAAAGTTCAAGTACGACATAACTGGCCTGCGGCTTCATCCGCAATGATCGGAACGATGTAGTGGTCGCAACAACATGCAGTTGGCAACGTGTGTTGCCAACTCCCTTGTAGTCACCGAACGCCAAGAGCAACGTTTGTAGTTGAAGTGTCTTTGCTTGTAGCTTTTCGTGCCTAGTGATGAATAATCCGCCGTTTTCTGGGCAGTGTCCAATCCAGTCAAACTGCTAATAAAGCTCAAATGATTCTTTTGATACAGGTAATGAGCACCACACAAACTGCAGAAAAGTCGATCTTGTACACAGCTGCTCTTCTCCTAAACTGATGAACGCAATCCGATATCAGTCAGACACAGTCAGTCAGAGTGCGCAGCGCGGACTGACCTGTATCCGTATCGGATGTTGTCGCCGCAGCCGCCCCAGGTCCAGTCGGGGTCAAGGTCAGCCGGTCGTGCTGACCGGGAGCAGCCGCAGGAGGCCAGCTGGCCGTCCCGACAGGCGCGTGACACCGACATCACCACACCGGCGGCTGCGATCGAGTGCGCGAACGCCGCCTCCCGGGACGCTGCCGGAGATCAGGTCAGATTAGGTCAGGTCACCACACCGGCGGCCGCGATCGAGTGCGCGAACGCCGCCTCCCGGGACGCTGCCGGAGATCAGGTCAGATTAGGTCAGGTCACCACACCGGCGGCTGCGATCGAGTGCACGAACGCCGCCTCCCGGGACGCTGCCGGAGATCAGGTCAGGTCAGGTCAGGTCACCACACCGTCGGCTGCGATCGAGTGCGCGAAAGCCGCCTCCCGGGACGCTGCCGGAGATCAAGTCAGGTCAGATCAGGTCACCACACCGTCGGCTGCGATCGAGTGCGCGAACGCCGCCTCCCGGGACGCTGCCGGAAATCAGGTCAGATTAGGTCAGGTCACCACACCGGCGGCCGCGATCGAGTGCGCGAACGCCGCCTCCCGGGACGCTGCCGGAAATCAGGTCAGATTAGGTCAGGTCACCACACCGGCGGCTGCGATCGAGTGCACGAACGCCGCCTCCCGGGACGCTGCCGGAGATCAGGTCAGATCAGATCAGGTCACCACACCGGCGGCTGTGATCGAGTGCGCGAACGCTGCCTCCAAGAACGACGCCAGAGGTAGAGTCAACTGCCACAGAGAAGAGAAGCGCATGCCATATATGCCTATTAATACTCATTCATATGGACAGGGCTGTGTGACACAAACGATCGTAACTTTTGTACTTAAAGTGGTATGGTCGCGAATTCCATTTCAAGCTACAATACATCACATCAAGTTACGTAGCATAAACATAAAAGGTGTCATTTGTTTCCGACCCGATCGTACACCGAGCTAAGCTTGTTCGTCCAAGATACGACACATACCATTTTGCCTTTGGCACGACAGATGCTAGGACAAGCCAAGGGTATCAAGTGGGCTAACAACAGCCCCAGGAGAAATTCACAGGTGTTTTCAGATCATTCAATCACTTGGAATGACTTGATCCAACGGAAAACGGTTTTGTCAGTTCTACACAGGGCGCTAAAATACGTGTCTCACAAGCTCATGCCGGACAACTGGGCTGGACAGGGAAGAGCGACACGGGCGGGCATGGGTCGACGCGCCGCCCCGCAGAGACTGCCACTCACGGATCTGCAGGACGGGTCCGAAGACGGACGAGTCGTCGACGGTGGAGCAGTTCCAGCGGCTGCTGCTGAACTGGTGCTGACACTCGGCGATGCCTGCCCGGGCGCCGCGGCCCACGCTCCGCATGTGGTCCTGCGGGCAGGGGCGCGCCCCCGGCACACTCAGTCGGCGCCCCCACCCTCCACCCCGGCTCCGGCAGGGGAGCAGTGGCAGCCGGTTGACCAGCCGTGACAAAGTGGCTACCAACAGAGAGAGAGAGGGGGGGGGGCAATGGTAGCCGGCTGACGTGACTGAGCTGGAGCCAAAGCTGCCGGTATCAGGTCCGGCTCCAGCTCAGTGATTCAGCAGCAGTCGTGGTTCTGATAGCGGCTTGTGATTGCCAGTAGGCGTCCCTGCAGTAGTGACTCGACTTCGAGTGGGTACGGCTCAGACCGGTAGCTTTAATAGACATGAGGAATTGGCGGCACACGCGTTCGGTTTTGCAGTTACCTTGTCCAACTCGAAGACTGGAGGTGCCCTGCGTGTGTTAGATTTTAATTAATGCAACCAATTGAACAATTGTGAGCGACTCTGCCTTCTCTTCTGCCAATGACGGAGTCTAGACGATGGATTGGACTTACCAAGTAGCATGACCGCTCCTAATTCTTACGATGCCTTTCTTTTTCCAGACGCTCTCAATTCCTGTTGCAATTTGTATGCCAAGCCCTAGCTTCAGCATGGGTCACCAAGGTTCCGGAACAGCAAAAGGTCATAAAAATGGCATTTTCCCCACGGGGGAGCCGTTATAAAAGCTTGGAGGAAACGTCACGAGTCTGTGTGCGCCAGACAAAAGGTTTTGGTACACCCAAATCCGAAAGGAATTTTGGGGGTTTTGCGCTTATTATAGAATAATTGCAGCGGAGCATTCTGCTAACAATTGCACGACCCATAGCGAGCGTGTGAAGATGGCAACCAGTGTTCACAACTATTTCACCAGCGCGTCAGTTTATCAGCGAATCATGTTTTCATTATCATTAGGGAAAAATTTGTATGGGCTGACTGATGGAGCTGGCACAGCTTCCTCTGCTCCGGGTTGAGGCCCTGTATCTACTGACCTGACGGAACTGGCACAGCTTCCTCTGCTCCGGACTGAGGCCCTGTATCTACTGACCTGACGGAGCTGGCACAGCTTCCTCTGCCCCGGACTGAGGCCCCGTATTTGGCCGCACAGAGGGGACGTCCCCACCATGTAGATCTGCGGGTTCCTCCAAACGTCCAGACCTTGCATCCCGAGGTTCCTGGAACAAACGGTGACATGTGTTAAGTAAACAAGGCATACCGTACTTATTCACTGTTGCTCAATTAGTGAAGGGTCGGCCACAGACCGATTCGTGGTAGGCATGTGGGCCACGGCCAAGAGACCCCGCTTACGTGGCTCGTCTTTGGTCGTCCGTTGGCTCCTGTTTAAGACAGCCAGCCTGAGGCAGGGCAGCCGCAGCATAAGTATTTACAGCGCAGACGTAGCATAAGCCTGGTACGTCCAAACCTTTCGGAAAAATCCTTTTAATTGATCTGGCTCTACTGAAATTGTGGTGTCAGTGTCCTTTCAACATCGTTATAAAAACTCCAATCGCAAAATTATCCCTGCAACACATGATAAAATAATAATAAAAATATAAAAAGACAAGTTTGGGAAGTGTGCAAATGTTGCAATGATACCAAATTGTTGTGAAAGTTTGATTATTTTAAACAGAGGCCAACTGATTTCGCTAAACGGAAGACGATGCGACCACAGCCTCCCCAATGGCGCTATCAATGCGATAATAATCACTTCAAATCGTATGATAATCCTTAAGAATCATGTGATGATTTGACTCGATGATTTGATGTGATTGCATGTGGCCAGCGTTTGCGTGAACACCTTCGTTATTTCAGTCCTAAAAAAGTATCATTCATTCCTTTGGTAATGAAGGCCTTCATATCAGACGTCTTCTTTACATCCCCTTCTCCTTCCTTACAGCCCGCAACACCACCGAAAGTGAAAAACAGCATAATTGTGAAAGCTTAACCCACAAAATGCCATAATTACGATCTCGCATGGTCAGCAATGTTCCGTACAATGGCGAGGCAAAACTGCATCACACATCAAGGCCAAGGGGCGCGAAAAGATAAAGTCGACGGTTGATTCGTCGTCAAAGTGACCAAAGTTAACATTTTTACACGACACGTAAGTGTGACGTTTACATGTTAATGGAATATGCTTTAAGTTTGTTTAGCACAGTGCAAATGTAATGAATCTGAATCATTTGGTCATGAACCAAGCGCTTCCTCTCAAAATGGGGTGTTTTGAAACAGTTAGGGTGTATCTACTAAACAAATTTTCGGGCACGGTGCATGAGCGCATCTAAAGCCCCGAAAAAAGAACACCACCAAGACACACCAAAGTACAACTCGCACAATGCCTCAATATCCATACGCAACGAACTCTTCAGAAAATATCAAAGCTTAGGCGAACGTATACAAAAAAGGAAATATACGAGATTAGCTCACTATCACAGAACTGCTACCAAAAACAAAACTGCTGAAGCCCCTGTAGGTGACCATTTTATCACTTTATACGATGACTAACAAATGCCATCTGATAAAATCCCTCTTTGCACTCGGATTTTGTAGAAATCAAGGACTAATCTCACTAGAAAATTTGTGGATCACATTACGTTTGCGAACTGAAACCTTTCTTGGACAAAAACGCAACGTTATGACCTATCTTGTAAGCTGTAGTTTCTGACCGTTGTCAAATCGCTCATGTGTTCTCTTTTTGTATGAGCTTGTCTAAACTGAGTCCCGGTGCATGGCTGGTCGCGTGCTGATATTAAAGCATTTGTGTCGTTTACCCTGGAGTGTCTTGGTGGTGTGTTTTCTTATTTTTTCCTTCGCGATATTGGGCTGTACCCGAAAATTCATAAAATCAAATACACTCGTTTTCAAAACAATGCATTTTGCAAAGCTGTTAACACTTGCTTGAAATACACTTACCATGCACTGTTTAAGGATTTAAGTTAAGTGTTTTAAACAAAGTACGAGCGAAATACCAATCCAGACGGATACTGAGAGGGATCAGGGGACGGAGAACCCCGTCCACTTCCAGTTCTTGTGACCTTCAGCTCTTGTGACCTTCACCACCTTCAGCTCCTGTGACCGGCCCAACGCGTGCCCTGTTGCCGTTGTTGCAGGCACTGTGGCTGGTGCTGGCGCCAGTCCTGGCACTGCTCGCGCTGCTGCCACTGACGGTGGTGGCGATGGCGGTGGACTGATCGGCCTTGGCACTCTGTAAGTGACGCCTTGCCCTGGTGATTATATATGTTCTTCCACCGGCTCAACCGACCGCTTGGTATGGGTTAGACCAATTATTTTCTACCGGCAGTCCTGGTCTTACTAAATTCTCAGGATCTGGTGTTGGCAGGGACTGTGCTGCATCCGATCACCTCAAGGAATCTGACCGATAGTCCATCAGAGTCAGCCGTGGATCCTGTTCAAGAAGCGTTCTCTTCTCTTTGACAACGCTCGTTCTGGATTTCCGTTTCCTCTGGGGCAGTGCGGGACTGGTGGGGCATGGCTGGAGTGCCAGTCAGTAGCGGGGCGGCGGAGCTCTGCGCTCGTAGACTGTCGACCGCTATCAGAGCGCATTTCTTCTGATGTTCTTAGTGTTACCGAGTGCTGCCATTTGTTCGATGACTTCTTCTCTTGTTGTTCGGTTTATTTGGACAAGTTAAGTCCAACGGCTGCAGAAACCGTCTAGTGCCAAGCTCGGTTTTTTCAATGTGCCCACATGGGTCTGCGCCTAGTTTCTGTCATGAGAGTCCAGATGGTCCACGTGACTCAGCTTCCGTCAGGGGCGTCGCGGTGACCCACATTACCCAGCTCGCTAAGCTCGACTGTGCTTCTGGCATAACTGGCATGGGCATGTTCTCTTCTCCATATGGATGGACAGCGCGGGACTGCTTGGCACAGATTTTGCATGCCCCCAGGCTACTGTGTTGATCATGCCGCCGATTGGGGATGATCAATTGTATTTTCGCCATGATTATGGTGAGAAGAAGGTTGTATGTGATAATGAGCCCTGCTCTACTCTGGTTGCATGCTCCCAATTCTTCTTCTGGTGAGTCTGGCCAGTCACGTTTTGGGTACTCAACGAGCAATTACAATAAAGGGTCTTCTTTTTGCGTTTCATTCTCTTATCAGCCTCTGTGGCTCCAGTACCATGGGGACAACTGCATGCACATGTGCAACCACAGCTTCTGGGACGTACACCCAGCTCGCCTCTAGCTGAGTCCATTAAGTGGCACGACAGAAAGTCTGCCACAGCCGGATGCCGTTCACTTCGAAGCGGTGTCTGTGCAGGTCCTTGCCTTTCATCAGCGGGCATTGCGGTTTGCGGGCCGCCTGTAAGCGGGAGGACTGAAGGCCGCACACTTATGGATTACATTTTTCACATGCCCAAACGGCCGCCAAACAACCATTTTCTACTTGCACTTAGCGCCGCTCTGTTTCATTCAGCATCTTGAGCTGAAGGCCACTGGCTTGCAGCTAAAGCCGTGGCACTGTGGCAAGATTGTTTCGAGACCAGAGTAGCTACCCTGAACTGACACCAATGCGGGCTAGTTGCGGTAAAAGTGTTTATAAACAGGTACATTGGCGATGAGCTTCTATGTCTTTCTGAGCGCTTCTTTCGGTTTTGAGTCACAGCACCAACTGTTGTATCTCGCCAAGTCATTCAAAGGTGCCAGGACTGTTTGTGCTCCTGGGATCAGTAACGTTCTGATCTGATATGATAGTGTTCCTGGGATCAGCTGGTCACGCCTAGGACTGGCTGCAGGTCAGTTTGGTTCTTTTGCGTTTTGAGGACTTGGATTCCAGGCATTGTCTGGTCTGGACCCCGAAGTTCTCCTCGGTTACGACGTGGCCAATTGACTTCACCGAGTCCTGTCTGAATTGATGCTGAACTTTCTCGATGTTGCGCACTTGAGCTTGGCTAGAACTTTTCACAGCCGTTCGTCATGTCTGTTTGTGTGGCGTCTTTGTACTTCCATTTTATTCATGTATATAGCCACACATTAGATTTATTGTAGAAGTTCTGCAACCTTGAATTGGTATCTTTCTGGAGCAACATTGCATTCCACCAGCCAGGCATGTACCTGGAGCCGCCACAAAGATTTCAGAATCCTATCCCATGATCTGTCAACCATATTACTCTATGGGATCCTGGATCCTCCGCCTTGGGATCCAGACAATTGATCCAGGTAATCTCTTTGACACGTCTCGACCCAGTTGCGTTATGGAAGACGTCACATTCTGGCCTTCTGTGGTTATTTCAATTTGATGGCAGCCTGCTGACGCATTCAGTTCGGATAATGCTTCGCTCACGAAAACTGGACGAAAAACTCCTCGAACACTGGATGGCTGCAGTTCTCCCGAAGGGAGGATTGCGTTCTCACAGGCATCGGGTGGTCTTGGTTTTTTTTCTCGGTTTTACCGCTGTCACCATGGGGCGTGCACCGCCATCTATGTGATGTCATCCAGGCGATAACATCTTGTCCCTTCACGTAATATGGCGTCTCTTTTACAGCACTGTGGGGCGGGATCAGCACAGTTCCTGCTGCGGTTCGCTCTTATGGCTGTACTTCCTTTTTCAGCTGCAGCCTCACAGGCTTACTATTCCAGCACACCAGCCAAACACATTCATACATCAGCGGAGTGGAGGGAATGGGCTGGGCCCAGCTTCTCTGCCTCTAGCCTAACGCATTAGGACTTTGCTTTTTTGTTTTAGCTTGGGTATTACACAAATGTTCATTTGCACACTGATGCATTCTTCCTTGTAATTGTTTCGAAGAAACCAAGAGGTGCCATATTTCCTCCTGCATTGTACCAGGACGCATCACTCACCCGGCATGAAGCGTTAGTACTCAGCACCTTATATCAGCCACATCGGCTCCTACGTCGACTTTAAGTATCGCTTTATTGCTGCAGATCCGCATATCTACTAAGCAGCTTTTCGATGCCCTACATTTTTTAATGTTCGACTATTCGGTATTTTCTGGCTTAGTTTTTTCTGTATTTTGTCTTTTATTTATTCGAGGAAGGTTTCTTCATCAGTTGCATTCACTCACTGCGTGTATCTATTGTTTACCTTCTTAACACCGTGGTTCTTCATTGCGAAGAGGCTAGGCTTTCTTCTACAAACTGCGCATGTCCTGACAGGTGCTGGACGTTTTCGTGCGATTAGTTACAACCACAAAACAGGAACTTTCATTGTCGCTTATTTGGTCTGGAGTTGCGAAACCCGATTCCTGTGATGCGTCTTCCTTTGATTTTTATTCTCACACGTATTAATGCATGCAATAAATTTCATAACGGAGGGGCATGTGCCACGAGGGGGGGGGGGTGGTATGTGAGTGCGTCACTGCCTGCATGCCTTTGCATTCCATCGCATGCTTTTATGTAGTCCACCAAGACTTCAAGCGACGTACCACGCTCCGATATGCGAAGGATTTTCAAGGCGCTGAGCCAACTTCTGATCTTTCACGACTGAAATTAAATCTAAAGTTCAGACATTTTTTCCTAAAAAAATTACAAATGATCTTTGTTTTACTCCTCCTTTTCTACTTAAAAAATCATGCTGTTCAGGTAGCGCGTAAGGGTGGCGTACAAAAGCTTTGGTTGGCTCACTATCTTCCTTCTTCCATTTTTGAATGTCGGTTTGAGTCCGAAATCATTTTTTCTTCGGCCGCAAAGTACGCGTGGAGCAGGCCCGCAGTCAGTGGTAACACATGTCGACATGTTTGCAGGCGCGGGACGGGAAATGCTGACTAAATGACGCACTTCACTAACGTCCTTAGTTAAGTTTAGTACTAGACGATGTGCTCCGATTTTCCATAGTTAGGACTGTCCTGCCCTCTCCGGCAGCCAGGTGCAACGGCATCCTTCTCTCCCCAGTCCAGCGTCCGCTTGGAATAGCAGCGGCATGTGGCTGGCTCAGTGGGCTCTTTATGATGTCCTGGTCCGATCCATCACGGCGAAGGTTCGCGTTCACAGGCGGACCCCTGTCGGCCCCGCCCTGCACGAGCTCGCCGCGCTTGTCGGGAGCCTCCCCCACCGGTCCGACGTTACACGCGCCCCGCCCAGTGCGAGCGTCGACACCCGGCGCAGCTAAGGTCCGGGACACAGGGACGGGCCTGTCCGCACCCCCGCACTGCTGCCGCCTCCACCAGGGCCCGCCGGCAGGAATGCGCAGAACCCTCCCCTGCGGCATGAGCTGCCAGCTCCCGGTAAAATCTCGATAAATTGGGATTCAGAGATGGTGGGGGCCCGCAACGCGAAAATCTCGCGGCAATGTCTGTATATGCTGACGGAATTGCTTTATCGGACAATGGTCTACAGCCTTCCTTCTTCTCATCAAATACTGCGATCTTTCACGGATCGTTTAAGGAAACGTGCACTGTATAATTAACGATCTTATGCGCATGAGTGCGCAAGCATGTCGTGTATTCCTTTATCATCAGTGTGTGCTGGGATTTACTTTCACTCAGTGACGTCTCACAAACTAATTCGAATCGTATCAGGAGACAAAACGCGCACATCTGTATTGCCTCGCTCCTGAAGCGAGACACACTCGAAGGTCATTGGACGGCTGTCCGCGTCACGTGCGCGATCGTGGCCGAGTGGCGGCTCGGCAGCGGCGGCAGACGGGTGGACACGCACGGGCCGCAGCTGGGCCAATAGTGGCTCACTCTGCTCGGCACGGACGGCAGAGCGCCCGCGGTCTGCCCTCCATCGAGGCGGCGGGAGCTTTCCCAACGGGCCTGGTGAAACGGTCCAACTGCCGTTACCCGATAGCACTGAGTGGCGTATCCCCGAACGCCAGACCGGATCAGGCGGCCCCGACACCAACACATGCTGCAACATTCAGGGTAATGGTGGACCGTGCGGCTCATCCGTCTGCATTAGGGCTCATTCTCGCGTGAAAGAAACATCCTCTCCGAATTCAGTAACCGGGAATTGGGTATCAATTTTCGGTATGCCTTGCTTTAAAGGGCACGTAAAGGATAACTGCACTACGAGTGAACAAGTTAGGGCAAGAATTGTGCGATGGCTCCACACTTGCCACCTTCAAAGTGACTTCTCTCTTAATTCTCAACTTCTTTTTCATAGCTCATTTGTTTTCGCTCTGGCTCTTTTTTTAAACTCTTCTTCTCAACCGCACCGCGACCCACGCTACATCACGTAAACTTCGAGGGCAGTCTTTCATTCCCATTTCGGATCTCTCTGAATCGCATCAGGTGTTGCTGCTTCCTATCCTGCGAATAAGGTCGGACCACATCGGATGTGGAGCTCATCCTGTGCAGCGGGTCAGATCAGACACGTGCCTGAATTCAAAAGGAAAGAGGGCCCGAATCACGCCGCATCCTTGATCCCAGAAGATCCTATCGGGCTGATTTGTGCAATGAATCCTGAATTCCGGAAGATCCACGACCTAGGAATCAAGAATGCGATATCGGGATTTATTTCTGGGATTTGGGCACATGTCTGTCAGAAATTTGCAGCAAACGGATCCATACAGCAGCATAGGCACGGCCAGGAGCCACGTCTAGTCCGATCACACCGGGCACTGCTGAACGCAAGCACCCCTCAACCCAACAAGCAAAGCATGTTAAAAAGCTATCGCCACGCTAGATTACCACACATTTTGCAATCAAACAGACAAAATTTTGCTTTCTCAAGTGGGCAAGCTCAAGGACTGACGTTCTTTCTAGATCATGTTTTTGTCTTGTGCCTGCGACTTTCGGTGACGGTAGCTGCGTTGGAGTACCAAACCAGTCCTCCCACGTCCTATGTCAGTCTGTAATAGATGTCGTTTGCAGGAGTTACCCAGTGTCCCTTCGTCTCATAATCCACGATCGGAGAACGCCCGATCACGAACACCTCTGGCCGCCCCGCCCCGCCGCGTCCCTCGCAGCCGCCCTGCTCTCGCCGCCGCTCTGGCCGGCGCCAGGGAAGACACACCCCTCAGACCGGCCATCCGTCTTCTGCGCGGGATCGGCGGCACAGGCACGCCGACACCGGATTTGTATTGCGGTTTGGGCGTGGGCCCAGTGAAGGGATGAGATCGCCGATAATGGGCAGGACACGCCATTTCACGGGGTGCCCGGGGCATCCGATCCATTGCTCCACACAATCCGGTGCGATGACTCGTGGCAGGCGACGGGGGGAGAGCTGTAAACACATCGGTCGGTGTCAGGCGCATGGTGAGGCGCGACACCTCTGCAGGGCTATGAGGAGTGATCGCAGGACCGTGTCGCATCAGAGGGTTTAGCAGTCAGCCGCGGGAGTGCGACGAAAATGGCAGCGTTGTCATCACGCTGCGCGTGAGAACCAATAATTCACAACGCACACCAATGACGGGCTGTGGCAATGGCACACCTGCATACCAGACGCATTCACCAGCAGGCAGAGAACGCCGGGGAGTGAGTGAGAGGGTGCCGTCTGTGTCCGGGTTCGGAAATGGGTGCATAAGAGGCACGCTGGCCCGCTCTGCTTCCGGCCGGCCCCGGCATCACCGCCATATTCATCACCCCACCGCCCGCTACTCGCCGCGGACAGCGTAATGTGCCCGACGCGGTGCGCCGTAATTGAAAGCGCCTAATACCCTGTAGTTACCGGCACCGCGATGAATGGGGAGAAATCAGTGCAGACCCCGAGGGTCCAGGGAGCGTTGACACTGACCATTCTGACCTGGATGCGTAGCGCCGGTGCATCCACATGCGAACGCGGTCCGAGGATGGTTTTGGTACACACCGCTTCTGCGGTCAATCGGCATTGCCCTCGCAACGGGGAGCGGTTGTTGAACCGTTGGCTTGCGGACAGGCCACGCGTGTCGGCGTCCCTGGCCGTCAAATCAAACAGCCCAGGACGAGTGTCGGCATCGCAACTCGCCCTTGCCATACACCAGCTGGCCGTGTCTGAAATACAGGATGTCCCCCAGCCCATGTGTTTTCAGCGTCAGGTCACCGTCTTCCAACGGGCACAGCTCGATTTCGATCAGCACGAGCCTTTAAGACACCAGATTATAGACAGGTCTTGCTCCAGTTTCTGTGCAGGTGCGTGACAATACTATTGCGTCCAGTACTGAAACCTGTCCATCCATATACCGAAGTCCGGCGTCATTTTCCGACATTGGGAAACGTAACCCGGCCTAAGTCCCGCCCTGGTGCGTCACAATACGTCGCCGAAGCCGACACCCAGCCCCCTGTCTGTGCACGCGCGCTACGGCACACCGTCGCCCGGTGTGTGTGTGTGTGTGTGTGTGTTGTGTGTGTGTGTGTGTGTGTGTGTGTGTGTGTGTGTGTGTGTGTGTGTGTGTGTGTGTGTGTGTGTGCGTGCGTGCGTGCGTGTGACGTGGTCCCAACATTTCAGCTGCGTCTGTCGTATGCCTGCATCCTGCAGTCATGCGCCAATAAGGAGGGTAGTGGCAGAGTAAGGGGTGGATCTTAAGGATGCAGTCCTACTCAATCCACCATACGATGAACTTCAATCCAGTACATTCACCATTTCACCTCCTCCACAAAATCCAAGCCCAGCCCTGGCTTATTTGACGCCGCTAAATCCGCCCCGGCAAAGAGCATATCAATTGGTCACGTACCAGCTCACGCTGTATGGATTCACATTCAGTCAGCTCCAGCTCATGCATGCCCATCTGATAATGTAATGCAATCCAATCATCACATTTGTCATTTGGAGCTATTCCCATTCAATCAGGTCCAATCAATGGGTTACTCATTGCGTGACGAGCCTAAGAGTTGGACCTGAGCCTGAGGGTCTAGCAGAGCCGAGTGCTAGCCGGGTTCGCCGTCTGCAAACCCTGTCAGGTACCGTGACCGCGTCTGTCCGTTGCTTGCAGCTCTCAGGCAGTCCTGCTTTCCCCGCCTCTCGCTCGCGTCCCCGACCAGCCGGCCCGGCTGGACCGTGTCCCGTTGAGGGAGCCCGGCCCGGCCGGACCATGTCCCGCTGTGGGAGCCCGGCTCCGCCGGACCGTGTCCCGCTGTGGGAGCCCGGCCCGGCTGGACCGTGTCCTGCTGAG
>NW_023596319.1:0-3688 GCF_011947565.3 Pollicipes pollicipes | reverse complement strand
ACCAGCTACACCAGCATGTACGAGTTACACGATGTTGCGTGTCAAGCGGCGATTTACTCCTAGGCTGCTGCACAGCGGCCTAGTCATTTTTAGGGCCTCTAGTGTTGAGGGTTCGCAACTCAACAAGAGACTCTAAACTCATGATGTCGAAAGGAACCGAAATATATGGAAGGACTTTTTCACGATGTCATCTTCTCGCCCATCTTCCACCACCCGGTGTTTATCTCCAGAGCCAATGACATCCAGTTTTGCGGAAATTGTAACCCGTCGTCCACAGTGTTCTTACTCCAAGGATTGCGAGCGGCAGGCTCGAAATTGTATGTACTTGTTTCACTAGTCGATTCTGCAAAGCGATGGACGCCTCAGGCAAACATAAATGGTCTTTGCTTTATTTGCAACCACATTTAGATCCCTCTGTAAAACGATACCGTTACCTGTTTCCGAGCAACGGACCCATGGGTAGGAGTAGGGGACGCGGTCCTTGTGACCGGTCTGAGCTGAAAGCATTCCGTCAACAGCGCGTGGTGTCTAACCGGTTGCCATTCCTGCCGCATTTTAGTAGAATATATCATACACTGGCCCCAACCATAATGCGAAAGACCCTTCTGACCTTGGCGGCTGGCCTTAGCATCAATGCGAGAGCCTTAATTGACGAAAAATGTTCCTTACCCAAGGTGAGCCACTCTCACTCCCCTAATCGGCACAGACTGAGTTCTTCTAGTCGGCTGAACATGATAGCAGCCCGTCCGGTATTGCGGTGCCTGACTGGCACAGGCCCCTCCATTGTCTCATGTGAACTCTCATCATAACTCTCATATATCCTTTCAATGTCAAGCAACCCCGACCAAACTCATAGGCCCTCCGCATTCGGTTCCGCCCTTGTCTCTGTTCATCGAATGTGCCCCTGGCCGACTCGCCCCGTTCAAGCAGAAGGCTTCTGTTAAGCACTGTGGGCTTCTGTCCGACACATGGGTCCCCTAGTTGACTCAGGGGTCCCGACCAATGAAATCGCGGCCCCGGCCTGTCCCTGACTGGGAAATGGTCCGCTTAGGCCCGACTGACACGTAGCTGACTGCGGTGCTGGTGGCACCTGGCCGAAGCATGGAGGCTCTCTCAACTCATCGACCAGGTGGTCCTAATCGGGGCAAAGGCACCCTGACTGGCATTTGAGGGTGACTTTGCAGGCTGAGGGCCCTCAGCGCGACCCTCCGCCACCCTTCGTGCCATGCATTGCGACATTCGACCTAAGTTAACGACGGCTGGGTAATTTGTTACAAACGGTGACAGCCGTGCCTCAGAGACGCTCGATTCCGTCGATAATTGGGTGAACCTTCCATGCCGAGTGGCGGCGGGCGCCAAGTTGCCAGTTGGGCCCGGCTGCGCCCTGAGGAGGGCTCGCCCGTCCGCTTTGACGGCCGTCACCAGAGTGCACAGAATCTGCCTGCATCCCGAATCCGCAGACGAGTGCAGGTGACAGACATGACTATCCATCTCAGACAAAGGAGACAGATTGTGCTTTGTACAAGGACTGTAATATTTGCTAATCCTGCTTGCTATTTGCTATGGCTAGAGTGATCACCTCACTGGGGCAGGATATGAACATGGCTGACCTGCAATATTCGTTATATCTCATATCATTTGGCCATTCAATGCAACGTGTGCTCCGATGTGGGCTTCATTTGATTTGCATAGGGGTTGGCTAGGCCTGTATATGATTTGCGAATAATCGATTTTAAAATAACAAGCATTTGTCCAAACATAAACCATATTGCTTCTCCTTGCACGGCTGCCGGCTGCAAAAACTGTGATGCAGTGATACAGCGTTGGAAATTGATTAGCAGCGCCTGACATTTTCCAAAACGATAGATGTTCGCACTGCTATCCTGCTCTCAACATTCGCATGTAATGGTTCCTAGACAGGTTATTTTCATCACTACTTCCACTGAAGCTGTTCGCAGATGGAAATGTAACTTCACAATCGAACACCGCGAAAAACAACGTAAAGATGAAAAAAAAAAAAAAAACATAACGGGGTTCAAGCTGTCGCGATAATGCCACAGAGCTGTGTCCGGTTTCGACTTTGCTCTGTCTCCTGGCGCCAATGCCAGCGGATGAAGCATCACCTAACACCGTCTAAATATCGCACGGCATAATTTGATGGGTCATTTAGACCTCAAACTATCATCGTATTGCTTTGTCTATTCTACTATCCGAAACTATCTGAAACTATCCTTACTATAAAACTATCCGAAAACGTGCCGTCATATATCAGTTACAAAAACGAAACCCACTTGTCTTCTGGTAAAGACTTTCGGAACTGCATACTCTTCCTGTCTGCCTGTTCAATGTGGCCCACGCCACATTTTATTCGCGCAGATTTTGTGAAGGTGACAGTTTCAGCACTATGTGTACCTCCATCGCCGTGGTGGTCGTTTCCGGTCCAGGTCCGACCCGAGGCGTGATGCGTGCCGAGCCGAGGC
Organism: Pollicipes pollicipes; assembly: GCF_011947565.3. Taxonomy (NCBI): domain Eukaryota; kingdom Metazoa; phylum Arthropoda; class Thecostraca; order Pollicipedomorpha; family Pollicipedidae; genus Pollicipes; species Pollicipes pollicipes. The sequence continues at coordinate 1,208 of NW_023596319.1, read as the reverse complement.
CGGCCACCATTGTGGTCAGCCGCGGCGCCTGCCCTATCCCTGCCAGCTGGCCGTTTTTGTCCCTCTCTCCCGCCGGCTGCGCCGTTTTTGCCAACACTCTCCAGCCGCAACGCTTGTGTTTTATCAGCGCCGGCGTGCTCCAATTAACCAGCCGCCTGTCTTCCTGGCGGAAGGAACTTGACGGACATGTACCACGTGCTCGGTATACTTTCGCCCTTTCTTTTACCCTGCTTCCACTTTCCTGAAAGTGTTATCTTCAAGTAAGCCTCATTCTCTGCAAGCATCGTTGACACGTTGAAGCTATCAAGGTTGGTGCGTTTTTCATTGGATCATAACACACCATAATATCATACCATAATCATAATATCATACCATAATCATAATATCATAATATCATACAATCATAATATCACCATAAATCGTAACACACAGATTTGGGCTTCCTACGTATTATAGCTAGCAGTTTTTGGGATTTAGAATACCCGCACCCGCCGCGCACCCAGATTTGAACGCCCGCACCCGCCCCGCAAGGCAGCTGTCGTCAGAAAGGCCAGCACGCCTGCCAACCGTATTTCTCATTTCAGTACACCTACCCAACTTCCTAATATTAGTAGTGCTAAAACAAGAAGCTGTATGAAACCCTAAAGCATATTTGTCTCTTCTGTTATGTTTTTGCCATGGCTAGCATCAAAAACCTTGTCTTGATTCCAAGTACTCATACGTAACCTGATCATCATATGAAAATTACCACAACAATCTTCAAATATTGAAATATTCATTCTTACTATCTATTATATCTTACCGCTGCTCTTTGTCAGCTAGCACTGAGTGGAACCCTTAAATTTTATTCATTTCCTGATCTGGAACTTTGACTCATTTTGACGAAATTGCCGAAGAACCAACTCATGCAATGTCCTTGGTACCAGGCATAGATCCTCTTTTTGAAGACAAAATCCTCTTTGTGTTTCATAAGGCTCTTCGAAAGGAACAACCATCTACACCTCGCAAGGCAAGAAATAAAACACTCCAACCAGCATATGAACGTCAAAACCGGAGATGACTACATTTACCTGGGTCCATATGACTGCAGTCCAAAGGTAGTAGGTACTTCAAAGTCGCTAAGCTGTCAATTTCACACAGAAACACTATCATATGGAATGAAAAATGCGTAGCCTCGCACATAACACATGACATAGAAAAAGAGATCA
>NW_023596318.1:0-31035 GCF_011947565.3 Pollicipes pollicipes | reverse complement strand
GATAAAGATGCCCGTGGAGCTCCAACAGCGCCCCAAACGCTACGTTTTCATCACCCATTGCGTTACGATTTTACTTTCTAAAAAGACAGATGGCTGTTGAAAATCATATTATGGTGTGGATGTGAAGCATATCGATAATCTACGCGCCTCCCTTTTCTTAATTGCTTCTTTCCCCGTGCGGCAGCAAGATTGCAAGCGACCATGTTCAGACAATCTTCAGGCATCTCTTTAACGCTGGCATTCAATGGGCGTGATGCATTACTGCGGCGGAAATTGAGGAACTTTCAAAGGCATTTTCAACTTCCTGAACGGGTGCAAACTGGAGGGCGAGAAATCCGGGCTGCAAGGCGTGTCCCAACGCCTCGTACCGAGTTCTGCTAAAATCTCCTTGTTTCTCGTGCCGCGTGGGGGCGAGAATTCCCATGACCTAATCTATACTGTTGCGGTTGCCATGACGATTCTAGTGATGCTGTTATTGTATGTTGCCAATCTTTTTCCAGACTTCAGCTCTCAAAACGCTGCTGCATTTGCCAGTTCTTTCCAACGGTGTAATACGCTAAACAACGGGCTTGAAGCAGCCATTGTTCGCGCGGTGCGAGTTTTAGAAGCACCCCGTGAAAGACCACATGGTTGGGTATAGTTTCACTGTTTTTTACTTCCACTTCACGGAGTCGCATTTCGCCATAAGCCGTAACGCCTCTCCATGCAGGAAACAACCTAACAAATCAGGTAAAGGGATTTTGGATGCCATTCAAGACTTCCAGCTGGATATGTCATCAGCAGTACCCCTCTGCCAGCGTTCCGTTCCTGAAAAACCGTGATCGCGCTAACCGCTGTATATTTCCTTCTGTCCACGCCCCCATGTGTTTTTACAGAACACCATCGTTCCCGCCGCATCCGCGTCGTTCGCCGCCGATCCGCGCCGCAGCCTGGGCGCTTGCGTCACGGAAACACCCCAGCGCGACGCGCTGTTACCCGTTCAGGGCCCATTAACCTCCGTCCATCTGTCATGCTCACCCTGTCGTCGCGCCCGAGGCGGCTGACTGAGCCGCGCACACCACGACCTGCGCCGAAACACCTATTCCAACTGACTGGAACCCCCTATGCCGGTCCACTGTCCTTGTTGCCTGGCTGCGGCGACAATGGCAGCGGCACGAGCGGGCTCGCTTACACGCCAGTGAAGTCCGGGGTTAAATTAGTAGCGATTTGTTAACGACAAGCGCCTATTCAGTCATAGCGCCACGCAATGTCGTGCGACACTCAAGGTTGGGTCTTGGGTCAAATGACAGGCAAATGCGTATCACCCCAAATCATTCCGCCAATTCCGGATCGCTAAGCACTAGAATGTTACTCAGTGCAAATACTAGCGTCCGTCCAGAAGTCCTGACGAAGGGAAACCCGAAGTTTACATGCTGCATTCGCCCGGCTGGCGCCCGTTTCGCCGTGAATTTTGATCATATTTCATCTTTTCTTTTGTGCCGTGAATTTTTCATCTTTTTTTGATCACATGAGTTTCAAATATAACTGCACCGAAGTGACAGCAAAGGCTCATATAGCTGCACTTGGATACGCCCGTTAGCATGACATTGGGCAGCATTGTGCCTGCTATCGTTCCATGCTGGAATGACTTTCAGCAGAGTAACACAGAAACGTGTAATTCAAAGTATGTTACATCAGTGCAACGTTTAGTTTAGCTGTAATCCACGGAAGAGCCACCAAACCAGAATCGGCGCTATTTTGGAGAATGCCTATGGGACGAAATGTTTGTCATGTATATAGTTCAGCCGAGTGTGCAAAATATTGATAATAGTAAGGGGAGATAACAGGGCCCTTTCCAAGCCCATAATCTCAAAGCACGCGAAGTGCTATGCACGTGTGGACATGTATACACTGGTGCATCGCAATATACGAGTGGCATGCTAGAAGGGCGTATTTCACACTGTCTCAAGAAACAGGATTTTGTAAATCTTATTTTAAAACCTCTGAAAGCCTGGGCTTCTTGGCTAGTGTCAACATAGCTGCTCTAATGCAAAAGATATTCATACGTCCTGTCAGTTTACACATTCACACTCATCCATCAGAATGCGTGGTGCAGGAGGGCAATGCATCTTGCAAAGCATGCCGTTCGCCAAAAGATCTTGTCATTAACAGGGGGAAAGTTGTTGATGTGAACAAAGCGTGTCGCACAACGCAACTTAAACGCAGCTATTTGTTTACATACAGTAACGGCCACAAAACCGGGGCAAAGTACAAGCCGCCGCGGTGAACCGGCCGGCCGCCAGAGGCGCTGTGTGTGACGGCCGGCCGCCGCGGTGAACCGGCCGGCCGCCAGGGGCGCTGTGTGTGGCGGCCGGTGGCCAGGGGCGTCGACGATCGCGTGGGACAGGCGCGGCTGACATGAATATCATGCATGATCAATCAATCATGCTCTGTATGAACATAAGCACCCGCAGTGTTCAAGGAAATACATAGTCAAGCCGCCCATCAGGCACCATCCCCAAAAGCCAGCAATGCATACTCATGGTGCTGGATGCGGCGCAGGTGCGGTAGCCGCGCCAACTACAAAGCAACCATCGAAACTAATGCGTTGTGAGCCGACTTAGAGTTCAGGCAGAGCCGACTTAAAAGCCGCTTGCCGCTCTCTGCAAGTGACAGGGCATCGCGCCCAGATGTCTGCCCGGTCAGGGCCTGTCGAGCTGTCGAGGGCCGACTGTCTGCCCGGTCAGGGCTCGTCGAGTTGTCTAGGGCCGACTGTCTGCCCGGTCGGCGCCGAGGGGCGACCGAGAGCGGAGCCGGCGATACCAGCAGTTTCCATGCTCTTCGTTATATATATATATATATATATATATATATATATATATATATATATATATATAACGGTACGCATATGTTGACGTCACATTTGCAACGTCGACGCCGCCGACCAGATTTTGAGGGCTGTGATGCCGCGTCGGCGGCTAGAAACCGCCGGCCAGCGATCTTTTGGCGGAGACTGTCAGACTTCTATCCCAACGACGGAAAACACTTGAATAGGTCGTCACACAATGTAGGGGCGACCGCACCACTCATAGCAGCTTCTGGCCTAAAATTTCCGCCCGTATGTGCTGCAGGACCCGGAATGGCACGATCTGGCCGGTACACACCAGTGGCCAGGCGCCATCTTCCAGTGACCAGGCGGCCAGGCGCAACACAAGTATTAAAACAACTCGGCAACCCATGTGGCCATGCGAGAATGGCATCCCTCACACCGTTCAGACGTCGCGCCTCCATCTCAGCAAACACGCACAGATAACGCGGGGCCGAAAATTGGAGAGGGCAGGGGGAGGATCTCTCACACGCTGTACATGGAGGGAAAATAGGAAGTGGCAGCGGCCGCTGAACAAAGTGGGTAGTATTGATTTTGAACTTGACAGAAAGACCAAAGCTTATATCCCCAAATTTTGCGCCACAATGAGGGGCATTAGAAGGTTACGCTAACCCTCGTCCTGATAGGAGGGGTTCGATACCCCCTGCCCCCCCCCACACCTACGATTTCCAATATCACCTCTCCAGGACAGCGTGCAGTCGCGCCCAAATTTCCGGCAGCCCCTGGAGCGGTCATTGAGCGTATTGTGACACAAAACATACGTCTAAAGCGTTTCTAGATTCTGCACTGCGAGGGGCACGGCCCGCGCGGGCAGCGGGCAGCGGGCGGCAATCGACGAATTTGCCGGCTGGGCGCCACAGGCCGATACTGTTACATCAATGAAATGCTACATCTTAAAGATATGCTCCAAACATACACTGACCATTCCTTGAACTCAAATTAAACAACAAATGTGTCCAAGTTGTTTATTGATATGTGGCATGGTTTCATAAAAGTGGGCATGTATAAACTGAAAGTTTGACTTTCAAGAAAAATTGATCTTTGACCTGGCATCATGTGGTCAATCAGCAGCCTTCAAACATGAAACCTATCAACAAACGCAAGATCTCCTTGGGACCAATGCGCTGACTTCTTCTGCAAGGCTCCATCTGTCCTCAGTTCAAAATGACCACCAAACTTCATCCCCTAACAGCCAGTGTTATTGAAAACATCTGGTCTGGGGCAAAGGAGCAAGGGATTGACATTATGAATAAAGTATTCTATTTTTCACACATCAGGCATTTAATCTACAACACAAAGGCAAATGTTATTCCCAAACAGCTGCAGTCTTATCACTTTTAAGCTCTGTCTGCAGCCATCATGTAATGGACAAAGACACTGACACAACATAATGGACAAAGACACTATCATGTGAAGGAACTGCTGTAATGTATTCACTTCTGGCATGGTCCACTCTAATAACATGTCTGCAGCATTATTGTGACATAAAAAGAAGGCTCTCATTAAAAAGGATTTCATATAAAATGAATATATTTTATGCAAGAGAATGGATCATGTCACCCATCTGATAAGTCAACAGCCAAATGCCACCATCCAAGACTAACAATTGTGTTTAGCACTTCACAAACACCACATCTATTTAAAGCCATTTTAATTACCAGCCAAACAGCATCTACAAGTGCTGCTCCAGCCACTTATAGCAAAATACTATGTATATATATATATATATATATATAAATATGTCATGCATACTCTCCCTTCCTACCTCACTACCTCCCTCCATGACATTTCTACCTCCCTGCCTCCCTGCATAAGACCTCCCTCCCTTCCTCACCTGTCCCTGGCTGTTGGACTAGCCACCCACAGCTAATTATGATACTTGGAGCAATATGTGTCACTGACTGCCAGGACCACTTTGAGACAGACATCTTTATTATTATATTATTGTTGGATTCTATAGCAGCATAGCAGGGGCTTGATTCCAAGATCAAAAGATCCAGGGCAGAATGCCCCATCCACTATACCACCAAAGCCCTCCTTCAACAGGCACTATGACATCCCAACAGGAAAGTGCTGTTAGCTATTGTGCCCCACTCATACTTGTAGACCTTCAACCAAAAATGACCTCTTGTAACCATGAACTGATGCAAAAGTTGTCAAAATATTGTTGCTCTGCTACCCTCACCAGGAGCTTGCACTGTTGTAGCTCATAGTTCACCAACATGCTTGATCAAACATACAGTGGTTTACATGCACACATGACTTACATCCATGCAAAATGATTCTATAACACAGCATGTCCCTGACAAATAAAAAAGATGTTAAATGAAATCAAATTGTTACACACTGCATGCTTAGCTACATGTTAGGAGTAATGTCAGAAAATTAATTACTATATAAATAGGTATATACTATATACAGCTACAGACAAAAAAGCTTTTTAGATGTCTCTGCTGCATAAGCACAACATACACATTCTACAACACAGAATATCCACCACATGGTGAGCATATGTTATGAGCCCACTAGTATGACTCAATGCGTCTTCAGCTCCATTAATTCAGTAGCACATCGAAGCCATAGGCCAGTAACTTCAGGGGTAAAAACATCAACAGAGTACTGTAATTTGCGTGGATCACCCACCTTAACCATGCGACAGCAGAATCCTCTCCACCTACACCTGCACCACTACAATGGGTAGTCACACGGTTCGTCTCTGGACAAAGACTGTATAACCCTCAGTTGTTATGGGGCGGGTAACCATACATGTACTCATGTGCCAAATCCTCCCGTCACTCCGGCCTTTACTATTCACACCAGTCCAGATATCGCTGACGTTGGCAACAACACGCGCATCCCCAGCGGGCAGCCGACCGTCTGTGAGTGCCGCGGCAATGATGACGCTGATGAATCGCTTCTCAAGAGCTTTTGGAATTTCCGTGGCTCTGAGCGTTCTGAGTAAACGAAAACTTCCAGGGCAGTTCGGGCACTGTCACGTCAGCACGTTACAACTGCAGAGTGGGAAAACCCGCGCGCTTCAACTTGTTTATGCTGTAAAATGGTCTGAAATCACGGGTCTCGATTTGCATTCTTTGGAGTGGGTTACTGCCCCCCCCCCCCCCATCCCCCGTCCGATTGGGCCCCCAAAGGGGAGTTGGGCCACAGGGGCGGATTGAGGGGCAGGGGGCACGTGGCCATCGTTCCCGTAGGATCCCCCCCACGTGTTAACCTGCCGGGGAGTTCTTGGTTGCTCAAGGACCCTTCACGTTGGTCTCGGTTGACCTACCGACACACTCGTGATATGCTCGTGGGCCCTCTACATTAATCTAGGGCGCTTCCAACTCTCTACCATTTCCTTAGCTGTCGGGGGGCCCCATCTGTTAGCCTGCTTGGCACGCTCGATTGTTCGGGGACCCCCCACATTGTGTCTCAGGTGCTTGTTATTTGGATAGATGGTCCTACGTTCTTGACGGGCCCCATCTATTACGGTGCTCGGGCCAGTGACAGATACAGAGTGGGGAGGCACAGGGCCATGCTCCTATGGACCATGCCGAAGGATCCATAGGCTCCGAAGGGGCCCACAAACGGCCGAACGGACGCAGTTTAAAAAGACACAAACACAAACAAACAAACCAAGTTAGACATCTTTGGCCCTACAGACAGCCAAGAACGATTGCAGGCGAATGTCAAGAGTTCAATAGAACAGAAGTAAATTATTCTCTTACTGAAAAGGTGTTGATTAGGGGAAAAATATAAGGCTCATTACGCTGCCCAGAGACCTTACGCTATTGACCGCGTCAAAAAATGTGCGCTTGCCGGGACAATCTGATAGCCAAGGAACCTTCCACGCCGACCATGATCTTTTTACTTTTTTTCGTAGCGCCCGACGCTGCTGTTAGGACACTATCTGCCTGGACACTCTTGATTAATCAGGTTGTCCTCCACGGATTCTTCCTATTCGCCCGAAAGCCTCTGTGCGCTTGTTCCAGGATCCCATATGCCAGGGTACGCTGAGTCGCTCAGTGGCAGCTCATAGAAGTCTCGGGTTCTGTCCACGAGTTCGGAGACTCTTGTGCTGTTGATGGTGTTCATATAAAATAAGGCACCGAGACATTCGATGCGCATGGGCCCTTTCATTGATCGAGGGCTCTGTGCCTCTGATCTCATTTGATCTTTTTTTTAACATGCCCGGGCACTCTTAATCGCACAAGGGTATGAATTCATGGTCTTGGGTGCTTCCTCTTTGCTCAGGGGGTCCTGTGCTCCGGCCGGGGACCTATATGTCAGCCAGCCGGGGCACTCCCGATTACTCAGCGACCCACCACGTTGGTCTTGTTTTTTTTTCGTTTGTTTTGAGGACTCTATACTTGTTGACGGGAGCCTTTTTGTTTGCCTCCCGCGGGAGCCATGATCACTCAGGTTCCGTTCCTATTGGCCTTGGTTCCTTAGCTTCAGAGCAGCAGTCGGATATGCGCTGATGGCTTTTGCATGCAATTATCGAGCGTAATGTTACGTGCCGCCACCGTCGTATGCGTCATTTCCATTGACTATTGGGTGTGTGACACTAAGCATACTTAGGTATTACGCTCTTGGCACATTTTGAATGCTAGGATATTTATAACAAAAGGAAAAATTATGCGTTTGTCATCAGCCATCAGCCGATTGTATCGCCTAGCTTGTCAGTCGTGAATAAGCTAGGAGTCATGTCCGTGCTTGGTTTTGATGTTATTTAGCAGCCAACTTGAGATTATTTTGTCTGTTTTTCCGAAACGCTTAGCCTAAAAACCACAGGATTTAACATAATCTGGAAAAAAATAAATGAGCTTCATGTATGCACATACGTATCACACCTAGCGTATAAGGGCGCGCACAGTAAGATTATATATATATATATATATATATATATATATATATATATATATACTGTTACCCTCAAGATTTAATGACCGGAATGAAAATATATATTTTGGAGTGGGTCCCAAACTGTATGGGGCCACACAATGTTGTGTGGCCCCCCATGACAAAATCCTGGATCCACCCCTGTTTGCCCCCCCCCCACCCTAATCTTCTAGACTCAAAGCACAAGCAAAGTATTAAGAAAGGGAAATCAAAATTATATCAATTTTAAAGACTACTACTGTAACCAGTGAGCAACCCACAACCACCAATGTATAAGCTCCGCGATGTCAAGCCATGTTCACTAGAGCATTTTTGGTTTTTTCACTCATGATATATGCCTTTACTTACACGATTAATGCATGTTGTTGGCCCTGATAAAGTTTTGTGTTTTTCCCACGGGTTGCAGCAACTTGCGTTTTATTGTCACGATACGATACGGTGTCTTATCGGAGACTGAAAACAAACCGGTCGAATGTTGGCACCCAAAAACGTGAACAAGAATGCGCAGACCTGTTACTCGACGTGGATGTTCAATGGAACTGTCACAAAAACTCGACGATCGACACCCGCTGACCAAACCAATAGCGGCAATCGCCTGACAACAACCACCAAAACAGCACTAGCCGTGTCAAACATGCCAAACGCGAGTGCTGCGCTGCAGCCTACAGCCCACCTTACCGCCACAAGCCGAGGGTTTCCGTGGCAGCATTTGATAGTCGCGCACAATAAGTTCACTCCTAAAGCCGTATATGTCCAACGTCTGAAGCCATATAACATTGACGCTGCATCGATTACCGAAACATGGCTTCGACGACTGACGCCATACAAAATGATAGTGATGCCCAATGACAACACATTTTGCCGAGGTAGAGCGAGGAAAAGTATTAAAGTAGTGCCGTAGTTACCTACTCCATTGGTTGGAAATCCAACTCCCTTACGTTGAGAGGGAAGTGGGTCAAATCCCGGGAAAAACTTTTGTGCATTTTAAGCTGAGGTTCCCCCTCATCCCCCTAGCCTATTTTGAGGATTTACAACCCTGTGGCGGAGACTTAAAGGGATTGTTCCACACTTTTATGTTTTTTAACTGAAATGGTCATCTTGAGGAAGTTTTCGGTGCTGTTAATAATTCTGCCTGAGGACTTAATCCTGAGGACTTAAGCCACTCTAGATTTGAGCTTTACGCCTGCAAAAATGGGGAAAGGTATATCGGGCAGAGTAATTCTAAGTCATCTCGTATTCATGACGTCGTAATAACGCCATTCGAATCCTGCCGTTCAATAAACCACGTGGCGGTCAAGGCCAAGGAAAACTCAATTGTCGAGACGTTCATATCTGGCGTTGGTGAGCGCGATTTCTAGATCGGCGTCAATTGGCCCTCGATCCAGGGAGCTAGAATTGCTTTTGAACTGGGGTGGGGGTGAAAAGTTCCATCGCAAAAAGACCGTGCAGGAGTGAAAAAATCAATTCTCAAAAGATGGAACTTATGAGCTCGTGACTTGATGCTTCAGTAAACAATGACATCTATTTCAAGTTGGCGTGGACGTAATATCATAAACCTGACAAAACTTTTTCGTTTTTAGCATCTTAAGCCGTTAAAGTTAAACAGAATACATTAAAGCATAGTTATATGATGACAGTGTAATGAGCATAATCAATTATTAACAGCAATAATTTGATGCTGTACTTTGCACTTCCTTTCCACAGCACTTAAACACAAAACGAAGCAAAGGAATTCAATAACAAAATTACAGAGAACTCAACAAGCATAAAACACTCAAACAACAAAAAACCTTGGACAACTACACATCAGCCCATCACCAAGTCAAACACAATAGACATGCCTCTGGCTTTTGATAAGATGGGGTCGGGGAAAACAAACATTTTGTCACTGTTTCTTACAAAATACCAATGCTTATTCCGTGAAAGTAGCCTAACTATGCCTAACGTAAAGAGGGCTTACGTCATCTCATCCTGTCTAGCCCGTTTGTACCACAACAGCAGCTGTGACTTTCTGATTCTTGCACAATTCCTATTGCCACTTGCTATGCACTTAACCAACTTAACCTAACATAGAGTAGTCCATATGTTGTACATCATCTCAACTCACCTTCTGTTGGCAACAGCACTTGTGATGAAAACATGATATAGCTAATTTTTGACTGGTTTCAACTTGCATTTTTATTCATCTGATTTGTGTATGCTTGTTGACATCAGACAAAGTTGACAACACACAAATCAGAATACTTGAAATAGATTTGAACAACTTATTCTGATTGCCATGGTTAACCTATGTCAAGGGCAATAATGGGTATGCTCCACAAAACAATATCTCTTCTCCAAAAGTAACATAACCTTTAGATGACCATTCCAGTATTGCTGCTTGTCTTTTCAGCTGCAGCAAAGGCATCTATTTAGGCTCGTTTATTCATATTTTATGCCAATGTTTGACATGTTGGCTTCAAATTTTAAATGGAGTGATCTGACTATTTTTTTCATGCTAATATTGAACTCATATTATCATTGCTATGCAGCTTAGAGTATCCCTGTGTTTAAAAAAAAATAGCGCAGATGTACAGCACAATCATTTGCCAGCCAGCAAACCATGACAACTATAGAAAACATCTGTTTAAAGCAACCATGAATCACCACTTCAAGAAATCTGGGGCAAATAATCAAGAATATGGAACAAATAAGCCATTGTATGCCTTGTGGCATCATAATTTGTTTTATGACAAAACTCGATTGATTGAAACAGAAAATGGCTAACTCTGGTTACCAATCATGTGTTGAAAGCAGGCGAGGTAAGCAATTACTTGGCTCACAGGAGGCTTACTGGTTTTTTCCTGCTCTCCCAAAACAAAAAGTCCGTACCTTTTGCGTGGTCTGCTGGCAGACAATCATCCCACTCACCCCCCCCCCCCCCCCAAATATAAATATAAATAATGCCCACCAACCTACAAGAGATTAAAATGCGAAGCAACTAAGAGGCGTGCATGATAAACATCTCCAGAGGGCAGAATTTCGCCATCAAACACTTCTGTAATAGCTGCGTCAGGTCTGTCCCAAAGCTGTATATGGCAGCATTAGGATGGCCTTGTCAGGTAGCCTGGTGGGTTAGACACTCGAAAGGCTTGGATTTATCAATATTGAGCACCGCCATGAACCAAGAAAACGGTTAAACAAGGGTTTACCAGGGCAAAAATGTTGGCAAAAATAGGTGCCGTGCTGCAAATTGTCTCCTTCATTCCCTGTGAATTGTTCACTCTTGGGTGCAAGTCGAACATGTTTGGGCGGCTGGCGAATTAATCCAATTTATGTATGAAATACGTATAAGTTTGCAGTTGGAGAATCTTGCAGAGAAATTGGTTAACATTTTAAGCAACAAATTGTACCTCTAAAGGCAATCCAAAAGAAAGGAAGAGTAAAGTGGTATCACACTGGTATGGTACCAAGAAAAATACAAGTAGTGAAATGAAGATAAAGATTGATACTTTTCTGGCAAAATTTTTAATCAGCTGATTTGACTTAAATCTGTTAAAATAATTGTTCGAATAGTAGTATTCATCTCGTCAATTTAATTTGGAAGACATTACTTGAATCCTTCACTCCTGCATTTCGTGAGTGATGCAATTCAGTGGTCAAGTTCCCTCGGGAAAAAATAAATACGTGGAGTAAAATTCTCTACCAGGCCTTGCGGGTGTTTGCACCAGGGTCTGCTTTCGTGGTGTGGTGGTGAGACGAAAAAATAGGGGATGCGAGAAAACCTTGCATTTGGCACACAGCTGCCGATTGTAATGTATTTTGTAAGCAAACCAAATTTAATGCGTGCAAGCGGCGTGAGTCGCTGGGGTTCTTGGGCTTGGAGGTACCTGGCGCCCTTGTTCTGTGCATACATAGGCATGATTCGGATGTAGGTGAGGCAGGACATAGCCATAGGTGTCCAGGTTCTGTGGAGTCTCGTTTATGCATGCTGGTTTCAAGTGAGCTTGGCTTTGGATGACATCTGAAAACCTCAGAAAGGGAAATAGGGGTTTGGCATGTGCGATTAGACAATGTCAGGCGCGAGTGAAAAATTCACCTGAAATATGGGGAAAAGGAGTGAAAAATTATTCCTCATAGGGTGTTGCTTTACACCCAAAGTCGGCAGGTCTACGGCACTGTCTCGATCAATGTTGTGCAAGGTATAATGACGTAATCAAACCATAACGCATTGAAGAGCATACTGAACAGAGAATTGCGCTGTCTAAAGCAATTTTCCACTTAAAAACTATGCCAATAGTTATAGATGAGTTTTCATCATATATGAAGCTTGTTTCAAAACCTTCAAGTGTGAAGCATTCCCTTTACCGACCGTGACACCTGACTGTTTCGCCACCAGATAACTCCAGCGTCAGGCCTGAAATTCAGAGTGCATTTCCCAAGTAATGACAAGGCCAGCCCCTGAGATTTATATCGGTCGGGGTCCCTGAGACAATGAACGGGCCCCAGTGTCCGTCTGGGAACAAAAGTGCACAATGAGACCCATGTATGGCAAGGAGCCCAGAGTCGGCCTCGTGCAGTGTTCGAGGGGTCCACAGAGGGGCATTTGATCAGGTGCCTGATTGAAAGGTACAAAAGGCTGGTTGTAGGTCACATTAAGGACACTGGTCAGTGGGGCCGAACTCCCAAATGTCGGTCGGAGAGGGTTGCACCGATTGGAGACACCCTAGGACAACGCGGGCCTCCGTGTCAGTCAAAGACCAACAACAACGAACAGTCGGCTTCCGGGTCGGTCTATGTCCTAGAAGCCCTCTGCCCAAGCAAGAACGAGGTCGGGACTGGCGATTTACATTGGTCGGGAACCCTGAAACAATGAGGTCTCTGTGTCGGTCAGAGGCTATATTGCTTGCTGAATTCTCCTGTGTCAGCAAGTGGCCTCGATTGGGCCAGGGTAACATTTCCTGAACAAGCACAGAGACTGGACCCAGAACGCTAGAAGGCCTCCTTCGTTGGTCAGTGACCTCTGGCAATGAAAGTGAATATGATCATTTAAGATGAGAGTCCACAATGAGACAATGACAGGTTATGTGTCCGTCAGGGGTTCCATTACAGCGGACGGGCTACTGGGTGGCGTTGCCGGGCCGGGCGTCCGCCGCCGGCCCGAGACGGCTATATGTAGTGGACTGGAGTGGCGGCGGGCGCCCGGCCCGTGTCGGCTTACGGATCGAGCGAGTGGGCGGTGTGGCGTGGTTTCCCTGGCGGCGATGATCCATATCTTGTTATTGTTAGGAGAGGCGCTCAGATTTAAGCGTTCCGCCTATGCGTCAATCCACTCATCGCATTAAGTACTGCTTAATGTCCATAATCGAAAATAAACATCAAATCAAAAATTGTAGAGCGGGAAGCTATCCATCCCATTTCAACCCGGGCCCGTTATGCTGAACTAAAGTCCCTGCTGCCAATTGTTGAGGACCCAGGTCGATGATAGATATGTTCTGTGTCAATGAGGACCCCTGCGTCGATCCGGGTCCAAATTTATGGGTCAGGGGTCACCGATGTTCAGGATGGCGACCTATGTATATACAGGGATGCCCCTGTATTGCCAGAATGGCAGCCGGTAGGCGCCGCGGATTGGGACGAGGCGACCCTTCAGCCCCTGACCAGGAAGCATAATGCGCCTGGTGAGGGGCCTAATGATCAACCCACTGGGACCCTTGCTCGGAAATAGGTAACGGGTTTCCCAAGCATTGAAAAGGGCAGATCAAAATAAGGTCAGGCATGAGAAAAGGCGAACTCAAACGAGGACGCTCATCCAGAGTGTCACTTCATAGGCTTTCCAAATGCCTGAGCCCCCCCCCCCCCCCCTACCATGATGCTGACTTAAGGGGAATGTTCCACGTTTAAAGGTATTAAAGCAAGCATCAGATATGCTGACATGAGCTCAGTTATCACTATCGGCATGCACACATGGGCGTAGGAACAGGGGGGGGGGGGGGAAGCCCCCGCCCCACACTTTTCAAGGTGGGGAGGCCAGCAGTGTTAAGTGCCCCCCCCGCCCCACACACACTTTTCAGATGAAGGTTGTGTTTAGCTTACTTTTGCACCACATTTAAATATACATGCCGATTTACCTAGTTCACCAGCCAGTCTTCCTCAAGATGCGTCATCTTTTTCGTTTGCTTATTGGCCATCGCTTAATATCAGAGCCGCAGGACGACGCCGCGTGGCTTACGGAGACTGCAACGCCAGGCGTTCAGGCTGTTGTTGCTATGACTTGCGAGCGCGTGTGTTTAAAACTACATTACATAGTTTTTTTTATCAGCATTCAATTCTGACTGAATGTTGAAAATTTTAAGACGAACATAGATTAGCCATGTTAATGCAAGCTTAGGGCCCCACTTCATCTACAATCCACGTTCAGGGAGAACTCAATAGCTCTGAAGAACACAGAAAAGCACGGAAAAGGAGTGTATCTGACAACCATCGGACTACCTGCGGTGATCAGGGATGTTGTTGCGTCATTGAGAGTTCCTGTGCTGATCCGGGGCAAACCACGCGGGTCAAAAGGCCCCGTGACAGGGAGGGGAACAATGTGACATGATATATCCTGCCAATGGCCTCCGGATCGACCAGGAGATCCCGCCCCATGTCGCTAGAATGACAGCCATAAGACGCTTCGCGATGGGACGGCGTGGCCCTTCAGCTCTTGACCGATGCCGGTAATGTGTCCTTGATGCTCTACTCAAGGGGCACCTCGCCCGGAAGGAAGTAAGGTACCTCATTATTGTTAAGTAGAGTAGAGGTCCCATTATTGTTGAAGAGAGTAGGACGAAATGAATTTTAAAAAACGAACAAGGTCATCCAATGTTTGCCTAAGAACGTTCATATTTTCAGAATGGATTGGTGAAAAAATCATCAAAAAGTTGGAACATGCCCCCCTGCAACCTCGAGAGCAGGGGCGGCGATGGTCTGGTTTGCAGTTTTCGTAAAACCGAGCGGCGTCGGCCACTGCAAACGGCGGGCGTCATGTTTATCTGTCTTCTGGACAGATTGATAGTTACAGAAACATGAAAAATAGAGAATCTTCTTTTACTCTTCCAGTTCCACCACCATATTCCAGCACCACTTAGCGGTGCTTTAAGGGCCAATACGTTCTTACCATCAGTCTGAAAATCGCACCCGTGAAATAAGCGCCCAGACTGCTTTGTAGATGTAAGATTTGATGTCCTGAAGCGTTCAAAGGTACTTCTTTCAGAAGCGTCTTCGCTTTCGTCCACCCGTTGGCGACACCTCAGTATTAGCTGTTGAGCCGACGCTGCGCGGCCTACAGAGACTGCAACGCCTGACATCGAGGTTTTTTAATTAAGATTTGCGAGTACGCATGCTCAAAATTATGTCACATAACTTTTTTTACTAACCGATTCAGGTGTTTAAAGGTAATTACTTCAGAGCCGGTATCATTTCGTCCACCGGTGGACCATGACCAAAATTTAACCACTGAGCTTACGATCGACGGACTATGGAGACTGCAACGCATGGTGTCGAGGTTTTTGTTGCTAAGATTTGCGAGCGCGGAGGTTAAAAACCATGTTATATAAATTGTATCACTAATCAATTCTGACTGAATGTTAGAAATATCCTGACAAACACGGCTTGACGATGTTAATGCACATTGTTGATCACTCGGTCTACAATCAAAATTTTCACCCTCAAATTTCGATCAAACACATCGATCTACAATCTACCTTCACGGTGCCCTCAATTTCCGTAGAACGCAGATAAAACATGATAAAAAAGCTTCTGAGTTCCATCGGCTCAGACAGAGTCCACTAAGCCATTACAAATGAAGAACACCGGTGATTTATTCCATGCCGTCGTTAAACGCCTGATTTCGGCAGTTTACTGGCCTTAACACGAGCTCGGGGGGGGGCAAGTTGGCTGCCCCCCGAAGGTTTTTCCAGAACGGTTTGTCTTGCATGGCCATAAACAATTGAATAGCGGATCGTTTGGCACCAAAAATTAAGATGTGCTTTGTAAGGTCACTGACCTATGGCAGGTCAAAGTCAGGCCATGGTTTCGGCGAAGTCAAGTTCTAGGGAATCGTTCAATCTGATGCAACAGTGGAGTGTTAAACGAAGTCATACATCTCTAAAATGCCTTCTTAGGCAACACAAATATTAAATGAGCAGATTACGTTTATCTAAGGTCAGGTACAAAGGTAAGACCAAGGTCAAAACCAACCTGCCTTATTACTGTAGGTTTTGCCCTATGGGATAGTTTCTGGTGCTCATTTCGAATTTATTGATAGCAGGAACCGCATTATACATCTTCCATGGACTTCTTAGAGGTCAGAATAGGTCATTAACCTAAGATGACCGAGGTCAACATTTTGTTTTTAGAAACATACTGCCTAGCGTAATTTTTCTCGCTTATTCAAATGCAAAACCAAGAGCAGTCTTGTATGACTTTGGTCACCATGACCTTCAAAAGGTCAAACAAGGTCACTAACGTTAACTGAACATGTGACCTTTTGCTTAGAAACAGTTATCCAGGTGTAGGGGGCCCTTAAAACCAACCTGGAATTTTACCTTGTTTGACCTTATTTGACCCCAAAGTTATGATCCAGGAACCTCAAACTTTGACCTAAGTGAGTTATCGTACAGGTCAACACATCCTGTGAATTTAATGTCTACAGCTCCCTTAGTTCTCCAGGTCTCAGGGGGAGGGGGTCAAATGGACCCCTCACTGGAGCGAAGGGTATCTAGCCAGCCACCCGGGCGCTTGTTAAAAATGTAAACAGAATTGATTTCACGGTACCATCTGGTTTCTGTTCTAGTTTCAATGTAGAAATAACAATGAAACGAAGAAGACCGTGTCCCTTGTTAACAAGTAAATTATATCCAGGGATATTTTTGGCGGGGGGGGGGATCACCATAAAGGGGCATCTGTCACCCTGTGTTCCTCCTACTAAGGCTCTGGCCACCCCCTGCCTACATACAAAAGCAGATCGAGTCACCTACGTTGAATGACGGACAATGAAATGTCCGTCGGGCCAGTTCATACCTAAAGTAAGCAGCTTCCCGGCGGCATTTGTCTGGGGTTGTGTGGTGTAAGGGAAGATAATTCGGAAAAAGGCACTGTTGCGGGTGTCCAACACATGTTTTACATCCCAATTAATAGCAATGCTGATCAAGAAATGTGCAACAAAGCAGCCATACCATCAGTTCGCGGTCAGTCATTCGGAGACAGGCGGGCCAGGACAGCGGCCACCAACGGCGGACAGGATCAGGGCTCACACAATGAATATAGGACAGGAGTGCCTTCATTCTGTGGCTTGGTTTTCAAAGGAGAATCTCCAGTTCTATGGCTTCTGTCACATGGTTTTGGCAGTTTCAAGCTTTCGAATTTGTTTCCGCCTAAAATGCCGTGACAAGTCTTATCTCTTGAAAAGCAGCCAGCGAAATGAAGGCGCATGCAAAATCTTTTGTGCTGTGAGCCATCGATTCACTTTCAAAATTCTCACTAGCCTATGCTTGGGCCATATTTTGGCATCTACCCTGTGGAGACAGATGCCCCCTCAACGACCCAAAATGCCTACCCGCCAGTGGAATTTTGATTCCCCAGGAAAGACAACGTTGAAATGGACGAATAATCTTGGGAAGGTGGATAGCCCTATTTCCCGAATGACATGGACGAGTTGGATAGGCAAGAGTGTGCACCAGTGAGAATCAATACTAGATGCATATCTAGAATAGCAGTCATTACATTAGAGTAAAGAACGATAACCTCCATCTCTACACCCCCTCCCCGGGGTCATCGGGCTTGTTTTCCAGGAAAAGTTCCCGAAGTACGCCCTGAGCTTGCCCTCCCCCCACACTTTTTGAAACGTTCCTACGCCTATGCATACACATAAGTGAAAAAGACTGATCTAAGTGAGGAAATTGCTCAATTTTTTAGCTATGCTTTGCAATGCGTTATTGTTTGATTGCGTCATGGAACGTTTGTATGACATTGAGGTGCTGCCAAACCAGCCGTGCGAGATTGCTACCCTCGCACTCACATGTAGTGTCTTAACTCGCCGAAAGATGACAATAGCGGTGCTGAAAGTGATTGTTAAGTCGAATATATTGATACGCTGTTTTTTTTACCTTCTCGTGGTGTTTTTGCACGTTTATCCGTGAGCTCAAGAAGTTAACTTGTATTTGCATCCTCAGTTATGGTGCTTTTCTGAAACAGAGTAATCCACATTTATGAGTCATCTTTAAGACCTTTCGGCGCTCTTGGCAATCCTGCCGTTCTTAAGACCTAAGTCCCTCCAGTTCCTGAGCCACACGCCCGCGAAGATAGGGAAGGTATACCGGAGATAGTACTTTAAAATCGCCTTGGCATTATAATGCCATAATAACGCCATTCAAATCCTGCCAGTCCACAACCCATTCGGCGACGAGGGCCACAATAATATTTAGCTGGCGAGGCATTCTTATCTGGCGTTTGTGAGCGCGGTTTCCAGATAAAACGGCCGTCAATTGGCTCTCACTCATTCTTGTAGGGTGGCGTAGTCCAGGTAGCATGGCGCAATCAAACCATGACGCACTGAGGACCATATCAACTAAACAGAAAAATGTGCTGTCCAGAACAGTGTTTTTTATTTAAAAAGCATACCAGTAGTGAAAGGTGAGCTTGTTTTACCATATCCGATACCTGCTTCGATATCTTTAAGTGCGAAACATTCCCTTTAAGTTATTCGATTATAAGTCTCATTTCCATAAAAACTAGCAGCCATGTCCAACTTCTTAGATTACCTAGCCCGAAACGTCAGTTGTATTTGGAACTTGCACCACTTGCTCAATATTCAGTGAAAGCCAATTGTTGCCTACTAGAGTTCGAATTCGTGTCATAATTATTGGCCTTGAATGTCGCATGCCATATGGGGTGGCAGGGTTTGAATGGCGTTACTATCGCATCGTGCATGCCTGAATAGCCTTGAAATGGTCTGCACGGACGAGTCTGCACACCTTCGCGAGGCCTGTAGCTAAAAACCTAGCGGGTATTAGGTCTTCCAGAGAGTGTTCCACATTGGCTTGGGGCCTTGAACTTGAATAACCACATAAAGACCATTGGTTGCAGCGCACAGTCCAGCCCTTCTCAAGACACGCGTCCCTAGTTTTTGTGCTGCATACCCACAAAGATTGCGGATGATTTCAGAGACATTATTTCAAGGTCGACTAGGCATGGAGGGCGCTATAACAACAGTCAAATCTTGCCACTGTCCTGTCAATCAAATTCAGCCATTCCATTAGCTAAGTAGCAACCAAGCTCAATACAAATGTAAATGTCGAGTCGTTCATATCTGGCGTTCGTGAGCACAATTTCCGGATACAACGGCCGCGAATTCGCTCTCAATGAACGTTGTGCAAGGTACAATGACGTAATAAAACAATGACGTATTGAGAAGCATATTCACAAAACAAAGAAATTGTGTTGTCTTCATCAACCTTTCCTCTCGCAGGGATACAGATAGTTATAAGTGAGCTTATTTCATCATATCTGACACTTACTCCAATATCTTCAAATGTGGAACATTCCTTTTAGGAAGGGTGGGACTGTGAACTATACCGAAAGATCTTCGAAATGGCTATTTTAGCTCAAAACCCATACAAATATGGAAAACCCCCTTCAAGCCCCTTCCATGTGCTTCCTTCCTAAACTCCCACCCCCAATGCACATGAGCGAGAAAGGAAACACTGGGCCAATAAATTGTAGCTAGTCTTTGGACTCCTGGTACAGGGGGTTCTAAACGCAAATGAATATATACCATCATTTTGACATATCATCACCAACGTCAAATCGGTTTCAAAAGGGAAGTCATTCCTTAACATCAAAACAATTTCGGAACCAACCAAATATTTATTCTGAGTTCAATTTTAACACCATGGACGCAGATCAAACTTGGCGAAATCCAAGGAGAAATCAGGATTTTGAGCGTAGGTTAGGCCAGCTTCATTGGTTCAGCTCCCTCCCCGATCCCGTGTTGGAAAGTGACGCCCCTGCGTCCATCATTGATCCGGAGTAACATTTGAAACAAATTGCATGAAAAAACTTTTAGCCCGTGTACTCGCAGTCTTAGAAGCAAGATCACTGATGGCCGTGGGTCAGTTTCCACCAACCGAACGGCGTCAGCGGGCCAACACCGGGCTGCGGCCGTCCAACGCGCGAGAACAAACGTCGTGGAATCATGCCCCCGAAAGTCTTTCAAAATGAATTCGCATCGTTCAAAAGTTATACTGGCGAGTAGATTTCACAATTAAATGTTGAGGATGTCCTCTGAACAGACAAAAAGCGTCAGCAACAAACAGTAAAAGAGGGATTCTATGTTTACTCGTCTAGTTCCACCACACAAAATTTCGTCACCGGTTGGTAATGCTTTAGTGCTAATCCGTCCCTAGTACAAACATATAAATTACACAGGTGAAGTATGCTCCCGGTCTACCTTCTGAATGCAATAATTGATATTCTAAGGCGTTCAAAGGCGCCTGTTTCAGAAGCGGTACTGTCTTCGTCCGTTCACCGGCCACCGCCTAATTAATACATGCAAGGCGGCCGATGCCGCGTGGCCTACGGAGGCTGCAGCGGCACGGGGTTTTGTTCCAAGGTTGGAGAGCTCGCGTGGTCGAAGCTTTGTTATATGATTGTTCCAGTCATCGGTTCGGAACCAATTTTCAACCTCCCAGATGGACATGGTCACTGGAGAGCCGGCTTAACTAGCAATACTTTCACAATCAACCTCGCTTGCGCGTGACATTGGCATTATGGTCGTTTCACTTACCATACATCCGAACTGAAGCGGGTTGGAGATGCTTTCCTCTCACTGGCACAACAGCCTCAAACAGTGTATACCTGAACTACAGCTGGCTAGGCCGTGCGTGTTTGATGAAGTGAACGGGGAAAGACATTATGGAAAGGAGGGCATGTGCCTGATCGTTTTGGGGAAAGGTTGAAAAGTATTTTCTGAAATGATGCATGGAGGAGTGGTTATGGTTTGTTTTATATGAACTGAAGAGTATATGGCTTATCGATGATTTTTTGGAATATCGAGAAGCTTCATGCAAACAAGATGCAATGTCAGATATATTACTGACACTATTCTTGTCAATACATATATATTATACACCAAAAGATTACATACGCGCAGGATGGTAAATTATACGCATATTTGCTTTTCAGTTCGCAAGAGAGAGATGCAACTGCACCCTATCAACTTCACAAACCACTGTGTTTATACGAAACTGATTCCAAACTGCCAGGCTTCAATATTGCGATTGCTTTGTGATATGTACGTGAGCTAAAAAAGTGTGGTAAGCGTACTTCACATACACACACACACACACACACACACACACACACAACACACACACACACACACACACACACACACAACACACACACACACACACCACACACACACACACACACACACACACACACACACACACACACGCACCACACGCACATACACACGCGCATATACACGCAGACGCATACGTCCTTCCCACACCCACATTATATATATATATATATATATATATATATATATATACAGAAGTGAAATCTATATCCGATAAATTTACTGTATCTGTCTGCCTATGGCGGACTCCAAGACTCTGGCCCCCCCATCACTTTGAGAAATCGACACCCATGTCTGAAATGCTCCACCGAGCAAACATTCTTCTCGGTTGTCGGCAGGCAAACGAAAGGACCGAAAAAATAAAATCCAGCCAAAACCAAAAAAGCCGCAGTCCAAAGGCGCTGGCAGAGAGCACGGGGATAAGCACTGCCTCCCCTTAGGTCCCTTCGGACCAGTAGCGGCGTACATTGGGGGGGGGGGGGGAGTCGGGGGCAAAATACCGCCTCATCTTTTGTGGCGGGAGCAAAGCCTTCCTTTTGCTCACCCCCTAATTTCAGGTGGTCTGAAGTACTTATTTATCGCGTTACCCATAGTGAGCGGCGAAAGCCCATATCCGGTTGGAAAGGACTTATTTCAAGACAGAAAATCGCTTTTGTTAGTTTCAGGCACGGAAAGGGCTCATTTCTTCTCCGGAAAGGGACTGTCACAGACTCGAAGAAGCCCACCTGTGTGATCAAGAAAGGGCCGTCGTCAACTCAGCAAGGCGCTTGTCGGTCTGGATAGCGTCGATTTTAAGCAAGGAGGAGGCTTATAATAGGTAAGGCCTCTTAGGTTTGGAAAGTATCCATCATAAGCCCAGAAATAGCTCGGCTCAAGTTGGGTGGGGACAATCTTCGACCGTTAAGATGAATATTTCAGGTTCCGAATAGGCCCATATCACCGCACACAACATTGCAGACAGGGATGCAGTTTCCTATTCAGTTGTGTCTTCAGCTTGGGCTTGGCTCAGCCCCCCCCCCCCCCCTCCCCCAACCTCGGGAAGAAAGTTTGTCAAATCTGGGGAGAAACCGGTTTGTTGGCATATTTCGAGGCTAGGTTAGGCCATATTTCACTGTTCAGCCCCCCCCCCCCCCCCCTAATACGGCCCTGGTTGCATACACGGCTGCATGAAGCCTGAGGGACAGTGTTATGCACTGCGTGCTGAAAATACGAATGACGCGTACCCGCGATGACTAACTGCATTGAATGCGCATTTGACTGTGCGTGGAAGATCGGGAGCAGTGCCTCAGCCGCACTTCTCTACATGGTCCGAGTCTTACCAACCACCTGACAGTCGCGCATATGCGTCTCAGCACGGCACAGCAGCGTTCATGACAGGCATAACAACAAAACATGTTCTACCGTATCAATGGTTCTCGGTACTATCGGGATCGCCTTCCGGGCCTCCCTGGTGGGAAGGTGGGAGCATACTGCTCTCCCGCAGCGCGTGCAGCATGGCGGTGCATTCTTCGAAACGTTATCTTTCCCAAGCTGACCAGCTAGTTCTCAGAAGGGCAGTGAATGGAGCACGCAGACGAGTCCTGCGCTGTGGCTGTAGTGGCGATGGCCGAAAACATCCACAACACAACAAACAACAACAATACTCCAAAATGCATTTTGAAGGCAGTCGAAACGACAGACGCAGCGGTGGAACTGGTGCTCAACCTCAAGCCTCAGTCGTATTCGACTGTCAGCTGACACTCCTCATAATAACATGACTAATGCGTGTCATTGGTCTCGAAGACATAAAAATATGTCGAAAACAATGGGAACTGGAATTAGATAAAAACATGCATGCAAACAAAAACATGCTTCATTAAAGCGCATGCATACAAAAACAATGTTATACAATAATATCGTACAAAAATGGCTGGGCAGGGCGCTTGCAATTTGTCGAAGCCACTTGTCTTATATCTTCCCGCGGCTGGTTAATGAGACAGGCCGCTCGGTACGCTAAGGACCGCTGTCCTGCCGCCTCACGCACCGCCGGGAGGCGCAGGTTTTGGTCCATGCGGGTGGATCGGTCACTAACCTGCGCGTCGGCGAAGCAGCAAACAGGCAATAATCTGCAAGAATCTGCAATTGAAACAAGCAGGCAAGATCTGCAGGCGCACCTCGCTTACGGGCTCTGTGCCCAGCAAAAGCAGTTTGTATTCCACACATTTGGTGAGGCGTAACAAAGTGCAAGTCATTCCGCGCGCGAGACACGTAGTCATGCTTCCGGAGGCCAGTAACTACTCTGGTGACGAAGTTTATTACTTTCAGTAGTCTGGTTTCGTTAACAGCTGATCCCTGGCCATAATGCTGAAATGCGATATCTCACGCACGAGATGACTAGACCTTACACGACGGTCAGCAGCACTCGCTGTTGAAGGAAATGCGGGAATGCAAACAAATGCTTACTGGTACCGCACAGAGCCTAATGCAGCGATGGCTGCTGACAGCGAGCCATATTCGAGAACGACAGCGAGCCGTATTCGAGCGAGCCATATTCGAGACATATTCGTGAACGAGCTGGCTCACACACATGTTGACAACCGAAGGCACGTGAAGAAGATCAGGAGGAAGCCCGTCAGTCCCTGGCTTTGCTGCAAGTCAACTTCCAAGCTGCTCGCTACGAGGAGGTGATCCACTTGGCGCGAGAAGAGATCGCGGAGGTGCTGCTGAACAGGAGCGTGTCGAAGGGGCTATCAGGCGCGATAGCCCACCAGCCGCTGAGATGAGACCGCATCCCGTTCTCACACAAGCTGGAGACAGCTCGGTGAGGGTGGTGACGGAGGCCTCTGCTTCCGTAAACAGGGAGGAGAACTGGTACGGCTTCATTTGCGCTCGATTGAAGCACCGTGAAATTCATGCGATTGATGGTGGCAGAGCATGATGTTCGGCTGTCATTCTGATGACGTCTAACTGTGGCATGTGCACACTGTGCGTCAGTTTAATCTCATTTCCTGTTGGTCTTTGGATGCTATGTTGAATCAACCTCACAAAACCGCTTCCATGGTATTAAATGCATTACATTCCAAAATCTAAGTTCATCCAAAATGTTTGTTTATAGTCAAATAATAACACCGTATGTTGTCAGAGTGCCAGTTCTACGTAACTGAATAATCAGAATATATTGAGATGCACTAGTTTCATTTCACGCAATATCTCCCCAACATGACAACGAATGTGCGATAACGATCACAAGCGTCACCTAAGCGTCTTTTGCCGAACACAAGGCTTAACTTGACCGCTGCGGATCGTTAACATGGGCAGCAATGCAGCTTCGATCACTGCGGGTTGACTCCAGCTCGCTACAAAGGGGGAATGTGCGGCATTTTATTTGTTCTCATAAGTGAGAACAAATAAAATCGGCGGCGGCGGCGGGCGGCGGCGGGCGGCGGCGGCGTGCCTCAGAACACGACCCCCGGATGGCCGAACGCGTCGAGCAGCATCTTCTTGTAGAGCTCGAGGTCGAGAGCCTCGATTACAGTGACGTTCCTGCCAAGAGCTGTGGGCTCGCTCCAGCTGCGCCGGTCCACCACCATCTGGCCGCGAGTGAACTTCCCATGCAGCTCCACCGTGGCCTGCGGCGCAGACGTAAGCAGTTCACCTGCGACCTGAGGTCACTGAAGCGATGGTCGCGGCAATGCAGTCTACAATCACAGCAACACCTCCAGCGTCCCCCTACCAGACGGCAACGCACTTTTTCTCCCTCAACGGTACAGCTGCCGTGACCTGCTCGACGGCCGTGCGTAAAGAGCAATACATTCACAGCAGCCCAGCCGCCTGCTGTTTGCATAAATGTGTACACAATGTCACCCTCGTAGATGACTGCTCGACCCTCGCACACAGCCTAGAAGACCAGGTACGCAACCAAAACCTTAAAAGTGGTGTACCAGACGACAAAGACTACATGCACTCGTACTCAACTGGACTCCAAAAGGTAACCCGTCGGGGGAAAGCGCATGGCTCACATGACTCGCACTGCTTCTCACAAACTGACTTAGTAAACTGGATACGGGAGTACATGATTCACACTCACCGGGCCACATCTGAAACAGTCTGCCGTTCGGCATGACAAAACCTTGCCTGCCACCTGTTATCTGCCAATGTTCTGCTACGCGTCATTCACCCGCTCGTGTTCTCCCATGTGCGTTACCGCGCTCAAGTTCATGGGGGCGGGAACTGCACAGCTGTTGTGAAATTGCAGAAAGTCTTTAACTTCGCAGCCAGGGTGTCCCCGGGCGACATAGATTTGACCGTGTGTCGGATGTTCCACGATGGTTTGACTGGCTTAGTGGCCAAACGTTTATCGACTTCTTCGATATATGCCTCGTACACAAAGTATTGACAAACGGGGAGCCATAGATTTTACGTTCTCAGCTATCCTACAACCAAGAAAAGACCGAACCCAGTACGCGCCAATCTAGTCATGTATCTCTTTCTCGCCCCAAAGAACAAACTTGGAAAGCGAGCAAATGCCTACCAAGCTGCGCCTATCTACAACTAGCGTGTCATCACCAATGACATCGCGGGCTTATCTTCTTCTTTTAAGTCCTGTTTCCATGACACTATTCAAAGCAACTGCCATTTTTAACCTCGTGTATGTCTCCTCGTGTCGTGTTACGCTTGTCGCCCTGTGACTGTCGATGTACCTGTTAACGAAGGTCTAAGAAAGGCCTAATAATGCGGAACGACTTGATAAAGTGCAATACAATACATTACGATGGCGGCATGCCACGCAATGATGACTCAAAGTAAGCCTGGAGACGTAGCAACCCGTCTAAATCTGTCCAGAAACTCACATGTCATTGTGCCCGGCACCGTGGCAGTTTAGAGAAGTAGACGAGTCCAGGTATCAGTATTAGGAATGGAATCATCTGCCTGACTATCGTATGCTCGTCTGAGTATACTGAGAGAGAGTATGCTTGTTATAGAAGTAGACGAGTCCAGGTATCAGTATTAGGGATGGGATCATCTGCCTGACTATCGTATGCTCGTCTGAGTATACTGAGAGAGAGTATGCTTGTTATAGAAGTAGACGAGTCCAGGTATCAGTATTAGGGATGGGATCATCTGCCTGACTATCGTATGCTCGTCTGAGTATACTGAGAGAGAGCATGCGCGTTAGAGAAGTAGACGAGACCAGGTATCAGTATTAGGGATGGGATCATCTGCCTGACTATCGTATGCTCGTCTGAGCATACTGAGAGAGAGCATGCTTGTTATAGAAGTAGACGAGTCCAGGTATCAGTATTAGGGATGGGATCATCTGCCTGACTATCGTATGCTCGTCTGAGTATACTGAGAGAGAGCATGCGCGTTAGAGAAGTAGACGAGACCAGGTATCAGTATTAGGGATGGGATCATCTGCCTGACTATCGTATGCTCGTCTGAGTATACTGAGAGAGAGTATGCTTGTTATAGAAGTAGACGAGGCCAAGTATCAGTATTAGGGACGGAATCATCTGCCTGACTATCGTATGCTCGTCTGAGTATACTGAGAGAGAGAGGGAGAGTATGCTCGTTATAGAAGTAGACGAAGCCAGGTATCAGTATTGGGGATGGAATCATCTGCCTGACTATCGTATGCTCGTCCGGCTTAAAACGAGGTCAATAGCGCGGAAAACTTACTCCATCAAGCGGAGTAGTTGTCCGCGCTACGTACGGACAACTACTCCGCTTGCCACTGTGCTACGACGGACAAGCCTTCCGTGACCGCCGTAGCACAGTGACAAACGACGGACAAGCCTTCCGTGACCGCCTTCCGTTCCTTCCGTGAAGCACAGTGACAAACCACGGACACACAAGCCCTTCATAGTCGATCAACGACTTCGAATAATGTGCAGACACTTTGCCTGGTCTACGCTGAGCTCACAAAACTCGGTTTTCATACCGTGACATTAGCCCGATGCGAACCAGTGTGGCCACGCTTATAAAAGTTTCTAAAGGTCTCGTGATATTGTTAGAAACCACAAAACATGCCACGCGATACACCTTCACAGATGCATCGGCCTCACTGGATGTGATATAACAGGCAATACGATTTTTCGGCGCTACAGGATAATGCATGAGTCACGTCAAAGGTCTTTATTTCTGCACGTTAGCGGGCGTAGTGACAAAAGGGCAAGAGGCCATACCGTTACAAATGTCACATGCTGTCACCTCTGCTGCCATGAGCTGACAGTTCGACGAGCGCAAAGTGCGATGGCGTTGGCCCCCGTCCCGTGATCATTCCTGACAGTATGTTTATTACCGCTAGTTCAACGACATTTCCCCCCCCCCCCCCCTTCAAACGGCAAAGTTCTCCTGCTCCGCGAGAGGAACGCTCTGTGTTTGGTAGCTCATCAGTGGCTCCTGGAACGGTTTCGGGCTCTGGGACGTCTTGCCTGCTCGATGTTGTACTACAAGTGTGATGATTACACGGCATGTGATGTAACGGAGCATAAAGCTATAATGTGTGGTACGCCGCAGCAGGCGCGCAACCAGAGCTTTGGCAAAGAAGGGTGAAGGGGACAGGGTTGAAAAGGCCCCTGCTAGTGAAAATCCCCCCTAAAAAAACGTGAGACGTAGCCCACTGTTCAAATGCGAGCGTGCATTTCTTTTATAAACATATTTTTTAGACTTGTTCCCTCTGTAATTGGAATGGAAGCCTAAAGCTACCGCGAAAAAAAACTCTGCCCGAATTTTGTAGTTATTAAACCGAAGGAATCGCTCGTTAAACGACTGAATGGAGGAAATCGCCGGAGCTCTCCATTTTTCAAATGGTCCAGTGGACTCTCTCCAAGCCGACAGAGCTCACAAGCTTCGTCAAAATTCGTACCCGTGTTCTTCAGATATATTAGAGATCCCCGCCATTATTGATTGTAGGTAGATCAAAATGAGTGAGCCATTTGTATTAACATGTCCAGCCCATGGTTTTTTTTTTAAAAAGATCAGCATTCAGTCAGACCTTGATTATTGACGCAAATTATGTTACGTAGTTTTAAAACATGCGCGCTCGCACATTTTAGCAGCAAAGACCTCGACGCCAAACATCACACTCTCCATAGGTCGCGCAGCGTCGGCCCCACGGCTGGTACTAAGCCGTGGCCAACGGATGGACGAAAAGTAGTGCCGCATCTGAAAAGTGTCTTTGAACTATCCAGGATAATCAAAAACGTTTATTTCAAAGATAGTCTAGGAGTATATTTCACAGGTACGTTTTTTAGATTGATAAAACGGATTGGTCTTGACAGCCCTGTGAAATGTTGCTGTGACTCTGGTGTACAGGAAGACTAAACGTAAAATCTTTACTTTCGTGTTTCGTGAACTGTTATCCATCCAGATGACAGCCTAAAAGTTGTGAAAATGATACACCCCAGTCTAATTTTGAAGGGTGGCGAATTCCTTTTGAAAGGTGCGAATCCTTTTGAAAGACACTTGAAACCATTTTTCATGACGGTCGTTCTCGCCCGCACAACCCCAGTCGGCCGTGGTGTTGCTTGCAATGGCTAACGCCACTCGGCTTCGTTTCTCACTAACCCTAGTACTCTTCTAGGAATTCCTCTTGCACCTGAGAGTAGCGGTGCGTATAGTCTATTGGGAAGCGTGGCAAGCGGTGACGTGTCACATCTTGGAATCTGCAGCTAGGGGCTTAAGATGGGAACCGTTGCTCTACAACTTGCTTATATCCAACCCAGCGTATCAAAGTCAATCGTTCATCCGAACACATAGCAGGCCGAGTTTGATCATCCCTTCCTTGAGAAAAGCCGAATCAGGGTGAGAGAAAACACCGTCTGAAGGTTCAGAATGAAGCCTTCGAGGTATTTTCACACCGGAGATCACATGACTACGCAGGACGGGGACGCCTTCCATCTGGGAAGGGGGGGGGGGGGGGGGTGCGCTAACGGCCAGGCTTGGCGCGGGCATGGTGCAAGCTCAGTTACCAATGAGATCACCCGGTGAGGGACGCTTCTACGTATGCTCTGGCTGGGCTGCACGGACCGACTTCATGTCATAAAAAACGTACTCCACCTAAGAGCCCATTAATGGGCAACGCAGCATCGCCGCGTTCTGGCATCCGCCCGCACAGCATACGGAGGAAACATTACGAAGAACGGTTAAAGCGCCTTTTGGTCCACGGTTTTTGACCACGGTTTTGGAACGGTTAAGAACCTTTTTCGGGAAACACTTTGAGTTGTGCTCAACCTACCCTCCCCAAATTTTGAAATCGCTGTGTACAGATCAATGGCAGGCGTGGCGTCAGGGATAGTGAATGGTGCGTGTAATGACCTGCGCTCAGCATGTGTGATCTGCTCATGTGCGGTATTTCACCGGCAGTGTGTGCAATTTAGATCAGCCGCAGTCTGTGCAAAACACATCCTGCCACCCCTCTCCGCAGCGTAATTGTCGTCATTTGATGTCATCCCCCATGCGTGGCTGCAGCACAGTCGTTTCAATGCGGGACAATGCTCAAAAATATATCCGCTGGAATGCGTTGTCGGTGGTGTGCGGTGTATTCCAGAATATAGATGGGAACAACGCGACATGAACTCCGCCGCTTCTTTCGATTAGGTATATCTGAAGCGTTTCCTTCACCCTATCACCCACCGCGTTCGAAGGTGTCTGATTCCATGGCGTTCCTTTGCGCGCGCCATTGCGGTGCGTAGATCCAGGCTTTCCTTCCGACAACGCATAAACTGCAACACGAGTCTACAAAAACGTCTGCCTTGTCCCCAGCCTCTCTCTCCCTAGAGTCCCTGTCTGGGCTGCGGCCAACTCACGTGGTGCGTCGACTGTTTGAGCACGATCTCGGGCCGGATTAGCATGGCGGCGGCTGCTTGGTCGCACGTGATCCAGTCGCCGAAGGTGCGGTCCTCAAGCACGGCGCGCTCAGCGGCTCGAAGAAGCGGGCCGCGGGTGAGTCGACGGCGCCCAGCACCGTTTTCCTCCACGCCTGCCGGTCACGGGTGGTCAGGCCTTCCTCCAGCTCTGCCGGTGACGCCGTAGAGCTTACATGGGGTCGACTGCCAGGTTAGAGGAACGACAGGCAGAGCTTGAACGTCGAAAGACCCATATGACCTCGCCAGCATCGCTCATTGGAAGCACCAGAAGCCGCACGCAGATTTCGGGCTAGCGACTTGCATTGGTTCAACTGACCTGAAATGTTGACCAGAAGAGATTATGTGAAAAGGCTCGAGCATAACATGGAAGACTTACGGGCGACACCAGTTGGTAGTGAAATATTTTCTCAAACATATGAGCTGGAGAGTACACAGGAGCTAGTGTCCAATTCCACCTTGTTCTCGTGGAGCCTTGAAGGTTGCGATCAGGATGACAAGACCCTTGTGAGCCTATACAAATTATCCACTAATGCCTACCGAGAAGGCGTATTTTCACATGCATAATGCTATCTAAAACTCTTATATCAATGACACCCTACCCTTCCCCACACTGAAGGCTGAGTTCGAAAGCATAGCGCATAATCAGCCTTTCTGGTCAATTTTTACTCTGCCCCATATTGTGTATCGATGCATTGGTTATCTTTAGGCTTTACACTATAGTGGTAAGCCATGGCCAGCCAATCCCAGAGAACCACATATCTTACATGCGGAGCACCTCTAATACCCCCCAAAATACATATAAGGATCGTGACTTTCTGGATCCGAGGGCCCATACGACTTTCCGTTTTATGCTAATCCCTTAGGGAAATACAGGACTAGATAAAAAAGAGCTATTTTATACATCCGGGTGGAAAGTACATGTCCGATTTTATATGCACATGATGAAACTAAAACCGCATAAGCACGTGCATTTTCATTTTGTTGGATAGCGCCAAGGCCCTAGATAACACGTGCCATGGAGCTTTTTATGTGGCCCA
>NW_023596317.1:0-24180 GCF_011947565.3 Pollicipes pollicipes | reverse complement strand
CGTCTACTACGACGCACTGGGGCACAGTTTATTATTTGGTGAGCATGGTTACCATGGGCGAGGAAGAAGACCGGGGAGCCATGCATTACCATTTTTCGTTTGGGCTCACATGTAAAGGAATGCAGCCTGGCTTTTTATTTTGTGTTTGAACTTACCTTCATATCAACTGGAAGCGTCATCCGGATTCATGTCTTTCTTCTTGCTATGATTCGCTACTTACTTTGCAATGTTCTCGCAGTGTTAGCATTGTCATGACATTTGCGGATGGTTAATCCCACAAAATGGCATGGGAATACCACAGGCCATGCTGAAATGACTATCCTTACGTTTTGAAGGCTTGTCGGGGATGAAAAACGACACAAACAAAAAACATCAAATAGCAAGGTCACCCTGCAGTCAAAGCAAAGCAGCGTTGCAAAATATTTTCGGTGGGCTCAGCCTATCACGATTCTGCCGAGGCAGCGTATGTACCAGCGACACGACTCTGGGGGGACTGGAATGGAAGGAGCTCCCTCGCGAAATTTTACACGGCGTCGTACAGCCTGCGAGGATTGGGCGACTAGCAGCGATTGAAATTGTGATTTACTTTCACGAACGCTATACCAGCATGGTAAAACTGTCGGGGTGCCTGCAACAATATCAGCCGGGGGGGGGGGGGGGGGGGACTTAACATACCTAGGGCTCCTTCAGGTGCTAGTTTGCGCATCTTCCACTTTCCAATACGAAGCGCGGTCCAAACTTCCTTGGATGCTCACTTTGCGTTGTCGGTTTGAAATTTTGATACTACGTGGAACATCTCGTGTTCGCTGCATTCTGCAGTGCTCGAGGTCACCGCATAACAGACCAGGCATGCGATCGCCAAAGAGAGTGGCAGTAACTGACTGCAGCGATGAAGCAGATGCGGTCCGGCGTGACGCGCCCAGGAGCGGTCGGTGCTGTGCAGAATGGCGATGAGTTGGATGCAAGCGTGATGGAGGAGCACGGGAACCCTACACGCTCAAAACACACAGCTGGATTGCGCCACGACAACGGCTGTATTTTGGAACATGGTGTTTGTCCTGAACCGAACTACGATCAACTGTAGGTAGAAATGGGGCTCAGACTTAGGCTGTGAGCGGACATGTGTCTGGTTCCCAATGTTGGTTCCCGGTTATTTTTTCGCCCTTCATAACAACAAGATCGTAAGTTTTACTTCTCGCGGATTATTTTGCAAACACCAGAATCTACTCCTCGCTACCGTTGGGTCCTTGACAAACACCATTCCCTGTTTCCCGGCTTTATTTTTTTTTTGGGGGGGGGGGTCTCCAGACGTAGTTCCTTGTTTCCCAACAGTTTGTTCACAACCATCGTTCCCTGGTTCCTTGGTCCTACTGGCGCTTTGACATTGACTAGTCTGTTTCTTACTTCCCATGAGTTCCTTCTTCAAACATCAGACCAAGACCCCCAGACCCTGACTGGTTCCAACAGATTCACATATACGACACCAAATTCTAGTTCCTGGTGCTCGCTGACCCTCTCATGGGCAGCTCAGTTTACTATTTGTCAGCTGTTTACCACTGGGCAGGTGTACTCTGAAACTGAAGAGAACCTGCATATTTTCTGTAATATTTACGTGAACAAAGTGTATGCATTGTTGTTACGTGCAAATACAACGTTAGGACGAGTACCGGTTATGGCAAAAATTCAGGTCGAGATACTAACCCTGACTGGTTACCGTGACTTTAGAACGGAACCTGTTTCTTGCTGGACGCTCGGCATAACTGCAGGTTGGGTCTTGGTCTTTAGTGGATCCTTTGGCAGAATTCAAGGCTGGGTCCCGCTTGTTGTTGGAGCCCCGTGCATACAAGGTTACTCTGTGTCCTCCGCATCTCTATGCTTCGTATAGTTGTATATACTCGCTTTTGAATATATCTGTGAACGTCCACCGAATTTGAAACGAGCATATTACACACCACCCTATAAAGTATTTTTTTTAGAACAAAAATTCAGTTTGACCTTCATTTGACTTATATGTGGCCAAGGTCCATTGAAATGCGTTGTAAGCATAATTTAAGTTATCTTATTGCCCAAGAAACACCTCAAAGTTGCATGGCTTCGTCTAACTCACCGTTGTCGCATTAGCGTGAAAGCGCCGTAAGAATTGCCTCCGCCGCTAACCATGGCCTGACCTTAACCCGGTCAGGCCAGCAGCTTGACAAGAAGCATCATGCTTTTCGCACAAAAAGATCGGATATTCAATTGAGCGCTGCTGTACAACGTTTCGCTCGGGTTCTCCGCGCTGTCAGGAAGTTATTCTGAAAAACGTTAAAAAGGCCGAATTCCCCCCCCCCCCAACCGAGCGCGTGTGTAAGATGATAGCACACAAACGTAGCTTCACGTCGTCATGAGGCTGGTCACAAATGTGCTTCACGGGGCGTTCTCGGCATGACAACCCTCTTGATTAGCGCGAACGTCAACAGCGGCCGTGTGAAACTGCTTTTTGGCATTCGCTGCGACGCATACCTGAATCTTGAATGGTGCATTACCAGCAGAACTGGGATGGAGTGATCACCCGGGGGGCCGCAGCCAATCCTCACGTCACCATCACCAGGGAAAAAAACGGCTCTGCTTAACAAACCACCCTGTGTTGGCTTCTGTCACGAAAACGTGACGTGGTTCTTTGGTGACCGCTGGGCCCAGGCCGGTAGTCACAGCAGACACTCCGTGCGTCTCGGCACAGTACGGCGCGTCGTCCACTGCCGGCAACGAGCCAAGTGTCAGACGCCAGACGCCGCGGTCGCCTCGCCGCCGTCGACAGCGTGACTTGCGACCCCTGCGTCGCTCAGGACGGGTCCCGAGGTCGGGCCGCCGATCATCGGCTCATAGGCGGATCCTGGGGGGGGGGGGGGGGACACGGGGCAATGCTACCCTCGCAAAAAACTCTGAGACTATGTTTTGGCCCCCGAAACATTCCCAAAACTTCATAAAAAGTTTCGTCTATTTGCCGTCTGTTTTAGGTTTAAACTGTGATCCCATCTGACCATTTGACTTTTGCGAGTAATAACTTGTTTTACGAGCTTTGTAAACATGCATACTGTATAAAGAAGATTAAAAAGCATTTACGGGTGTTTGAATGGTGTCCCTGCTAGGTACTCGCGAGAGGTACCATATGCAACCGGACACTGGAAGCCTCGATCCCAACGCCAGCCAGCTGGCGACGAACGGTTGCCCCCCCCCCCCCCCAAAGCTCCATGCTAGATCCGCCTCTGCATCGGCTCGACGTTTCGAGCCACGTCCGCGCGGCAGCCCATAATCGAAAGTCACCCATCGTTCACTTGTTAAGTTATATGTGCGTTGACATTTGTGAACTGTATTTCCATTGCGGAAAGCAGGATGCCAATGCGGTGCTTGAAGGCTAAACAAAATGCCTTTTTCGTGTGTCTGGAGAGAATTCTCATAGCCGACATGCGCTCATAAAAAATTAGTAAGGGCAGAGCTTGGAGCGCTTCATTGATGTCATCAAAGTCTGGCATTTGGTACCAATGAGACGTTGACTGAAACGATTCCGCGATGTATACTGGGAACTGGCCATAGCAGTAAAGCACTGGAGGTCAATCTTTTGCGGAGCTGTTACTAGTCTTCAAGAGAGAGAGAAAGAGGAGAGAGAGAGAGAGAGAGAGAGAGGAGAGAGAGGAGAGGACAGAGAGAGAGAGAGAGAGAGAGAGAGAGAGAGAGAGAGAGAGAGAGAGAGAGAAGGAGAGTAGAGAGAGAGGGAGAGAGAGAGAGAGAGAGAGAGAGAGAGAGAGAGAGAGAGAGAGGAGAGAGAGAGAGAGAGAGAGAGAGAGAGAGAGAGAGAGAGAGATGTATGTATATATATATATATATATATATATATATATATATGGGGTCAATTGAGCCATTGTTTGGTGAATCGTACCATTATAATTGGAATAATGGCGGTCAAACACACGCCAACAATTATGCTTTAGACGTTTAGCACAAGGCAAAAGGACAAGATATTTCAGCCTCAGACGATCAACGGCTCACACGTTGTTCATAACCGGAACACGATATTTGTCTCTTTTCGACTTGTGATTAAGCAGTAAAACTGAAATGTTGATATGTGATTTATTATATTTATTCTTATGGCAACTCCTGCAATCATGCCAGAGATCGTCAGTAGACGAAACCTATCAGAGAAGAGTGATTTATGCTCGTGAAGTTTATATATATATATATATATATATATATATATATATATGCTTTATACTTTAATTTCAGTAATGTTTTAGGCCGATATCTGCTGCACTCTGTCACTGGCAGTCAACTGACAAGTTAGTCGCACGCAACGCACGCTACCAAAATGAGAGCGCGGGCGACACACATGGCATGCCAGGTAAATGGCAGGTGTTGGGATATTTCCCCCTGGGAGGAGGCGTTCAATGCCCAATGACATGTCTGGAGCCAATAAATCGGGTTGATTCCGCAGGCAAAATACAACCCTCAACAGCGTGCCCCTAAACAGTGTTAGGTTGTTGGCCCATACATCACTTATAAGCGCACGGACCAGGTAACACAATATTTTTTTGAACATGAATGTTTCATCGCTTGCTTTTAAAAGCTTACTCATTGACATAAAATAGGAATGCCAGCATGCCTGCTGCGTATTAGCGTATAACTACGAGCGTGTTTAGACCTAGGACTCTTCAACGTCAGATCGTAGCCAGAACTGTACATGACCTTGACAGAAGCACATTTGCATGTGTCACGTTGCATCGGTTTCGCGGACAACGGGGATGAAAAGAGAAGTGCAATACCTACAAAGCATATCAAACTTTCGCAAGGTGCGCGGTTGGGTACGCATGCCTCTGTTGCCAAGGAGCCAGTAGCGTTTCCATAGCGAATCTCCAATGTCATTATCTTCCACCAACGAGCACGCCGCGTAAGCCATAAGCCAGCCAGGCCAGTACAGAATCACGTTTGTGGCGCTCCAGTTGCTACTGGTTCTCGAATATTGTCATAGTAACCAGGTGCGCTGATCGAAGCTGGCAGGTTTGGTATATAAACGACCCTCTCGGGCCTGTTGTTGCATATTCCACTGTGGTCGGCCGCCCCTTGCGCTTCGATAACATAAACACACACAGGTCAGTCGCGGTGAATTTCTGGGAGGTTTGTAGGGTTCGGGCAATGTTCGTAATGGCTGATGATCGCTGTAACTAATTGTATACTTTAACAGCCGGCATGCGTCATTGCAACTTCCCGGTTTAACCGTACGTGTTCGGCTAGCATTTAGCATAAAGCCGGGTATCGGGTGTTAAGCCGTGGCAGCTTGGATGATTTATTATTTTTGATACATCTTTCAGTGGCCGTGTCGGTACAGCTTCGAAGCATGTTCGGCTTACCATGCATTTGCTTTTAAACTTTTGCTTTTGCTTAACCGACCTTTTCATCTGCGATCAGTAACGCAGCTTAAACGTCGGGTACTGTTATTACAACAATGGTAAGTTTATAAGGTCATTTGAACAGTACCTGCCGATATACTGAAGGTCAATATTCAGCATAAGAACTCTGAACTCATAACACCAAAAACCCAGGAGCCGAAGACGTTCCTTACTTTCGTCAGGTAGGTAGCTTTCAATAACGGCATGAGATTAGGAGTTAACTTAACCAATACATGAAGGTTTCAAGATCAGATTGAAAACGTTCTGCTTTCACTGTTATCATAAATAAAGAAACCAACCGATGCCGACAGATCTGCATGTTCTTGCAGTATGCTTGTAACTTGCGTTTGTCTCCTGTTTCAAAACCAAGGTATAGCTTGGTGAGTGTGCTGCGTTCATGAAATTGACGATCCCAATTTACACTGTCATATACACAGGTTTGTGTCGCAAATTCCAAGCGATTCTGGTTGTCGGAAGTTTCGGGGTATGAGCTGGGTGCGGATGTCTGAATTGTGGCATGAGGGGCTGCAGATTGTTTTTTTTTTTATTCCTGGATCACAACCGAAAGCCCAGACGAGTGTAATACGCCTGATGGCCGATTGCATGCATGAACGAAAAAGGTACCAAAAAACTCGGAAATTCAAATGGCCTTTGTTGGTCCTTTGTTTGGACGGAGTCTTCCGTTATCCTCTTAACTCACAGAAACGCATCAGGTAGGTCGAAGTTGTAAATTGAAGTAGTAAGCTTCAGGGCCCAAAAAACAAAAATGCATCTTTAGACTGACGTAAAATTGTTTAAGAAAGCTTTTCGTTAACCGGGATCGCGGCATCCTCCCACTCTCCCATCTGTCCAAGCAAGCTTATGATTTTACCGGCTCAACGGTCAAAAATTACCCCTGGATCATAAACCCTATCACAGGCCAGCTGGTTTTTCTTTAGCTCATTGATGACACCACTGGCTTAGTTAATGGCCACAATTTCTGCCATGTAATGTGCGTCGCATATTTTTGAAAGGGGAGCTCGCAGAACAAGGCAAGGCACACAGCCATACCGTCATCTCTGAAGGCTCGTAAAGATGTATTACCCATAACTACTGTTTTTTGTCGTTTCCTGGGTGTAAATAATAGCTTTTGGCGTCCACATATTACGGAAAGATAATCGGAAAGCACACGTCGTTTTTGATGCTCAATTGCCTGCTTTGGCACGTGTTACTCTATGGCACCTTCAACAGCTCGTGGAGAATCGGAAGTCCTCATCTTTTGTTGAATTCTGAGAAAACGTTTGGGTCCGTAAAACGCCAAGCATGTCTCACAGGTTCAAACGATATGTTGCTTTGCACAAAAGCTCAGCAATACATGGCATGTCTTTGGTGGTCGATTTGAGCTACAGCAGTGCTGCAGCACATTATCGATTAGGTTATCCAAATAGGATTACGTTAAGGAAAAGCTGCTTCCGTCACGAATGTTGATCTTTTAGAAATGAATAATTCAGGTGCACTAAAAAATGGCGTATCCTAGTGGTCATGTAAGAATGAAACGGAGCATGTAAGCGGGATAAGTTATCATTTCTTCGAGTATTACCATTGCAATTTGCGTTCCTTTATTGCAGGTTAGAATTTTTGGAAAAAGGAAGGAGAAGAGGACTTAAAGGAACAGTTGAGCAGTAAGAAAAGAAACGAAATTCGCAACATGATGAACATCAGCGAGACCGTGTCGGTGAAGCCTTCGGTCGAAAGCACATACAATAACATTTCACTCATATCCGACTTCTCAAGTAACCTGACAAAGGCCATGCCTGAGCAGATGAGCCCGCACTCCTGACTAAGGGTGGAAAAGAGTATCTTCGCTTCAGTGCTGTCGGTGTTCATCCTGGTCTGCTCAGCACCACAGGTGGCCGTGATCTGGCGTAACACCAGCCTACACCGCGCCTCCTACTATTACGTCATGGTGCTCTGTCTGCTGGACTGCGTGCTCGGCGGCAGCATCTTCGCTTTGGTGACTGTCGTTTTGGTCCTGTACATCATCCTGGGTGGCGTACCGGCCTTTGTGTGCTGCGCCTTCGACGTCTTCATGAACGGCAGCATGAACGCCGTCAACCTGCTGATGCTTGCGTTGAGCCGGGACCGTTACCTGTCCGTGTCTGACCCGTTGAAGAACTCCTTGCGGTCCACCACCTCCACGGTGTGGCGTCATCTGAAGATCTCCCTCGTCTACGGCGCCGCACATGGAGCTGTCTTCACCACGGCGCGGGCGTATTATAGCGACCTGACGGCAACCCTACAGACCTGCGATACATTTGACTGGCTGTTAAAGCCAGAGTTCCGAGCTGTTGCTGTCGTCACCGTGGCCAGCAACATCTTTCTCGACGCTGTCACGATGGTCTACAACGGCAAGGTCTTGTATCACGCATGGAAGGTAACCTTGGGGCATTGTAAATTGTCATGACCCGTGAGTCCATTGTGCTTCGCTTCTGTCAGCCTGCTCTTTGCAATTTAAGCCTTACCTAAGGTCCAAAAAACCGCTTAAATCATCCTGAATAGTCAAATATACTAGAAAGCTACAGCCGCTGGTCGTTAAAGACTACATCAATAACATGCGTACAAGGCATTAAATGATGAAACCGATTTTTTCATCTTCCTCTTTAAAGAGCTGTTCAGAATACCAGCCGGAAGATGGGAAAAGAAAGCATGCTCTATGTGGACCGGCGAAAGGCGTCAAACGCAAGACGCGTTCAGAAAAAAACATGACGTAGGCAAATTTATAGCTTATAGCCTGGAGCTATCGACGCATGTCGGATACGCTGAAAAAAATAACGTTAAGTGCAGGTGTGAAAGGTCACTAGGCTCAAACATTTCAAGATACGGATTATGACCGTTTTTGGAGACGTCACGTAGGAACCTGCCCACTTCGATAAAAACAAAATTATGCTATGGAACGTGATATGGACAAATGCCTGAGACTGATATCTTCGTCATCCGAGAACCGTATTTTCTCGCTTCCATTGTGGCACTTTCTTTTTAAACCATAAGGGTATAAGAAGCTCCCAAATGGAAAAGCTGGCCCAGCTGGCAGCGTCCCTGCTAATGAGTCAAGTTTAAAACACTGCTGTTAGCGCATTGTCATCCTCAGTAACTTTGTTGGCACTCTTGGGATTACACTGTTATGTGTGCATGTGCAATGTTTATGCTATTGTCCGTTTTCCATGGAAATTCCTGCCCAATGTCGTTTGAATACTGTACATAGGCGTAGGAAGGTTTCAAGAAGTGGCGGTGGGGGGGGGGGGGCAAGCTCAAGGTGTATTCAGGAGCGTTTTCTCTGGAAGCGAGCCCGATGACCGGCGGGGAGGGGGGGATGGAGGTTGTTGTCGCTCTTTATTCAGATGTCATGGCTGCTATGCTAGATATTCATCGAGAGCTGTTTATCAGTGGTACACAATTTTGCCTATTCGACTCATCTGTCATTTGGCAATAAGGCTTTCCAACTTCCCTAGATTGTTCGTCCATTTTGACATGGTCTTTCCTGGGGAGGAGAAATTCCACGAGCGCGTAGGCATTTGGGGTCATCAAGGAAGCATCTGCCTCCACAGTGTAGATGCCAAAATACGGCCTGGATATAGGCTGGTGACAATTTTGAAAGTGGATCGCTGGCTCACAGTGCGACAGATTTTTCATGCGCCTTTATTTCACTGGCTGCTTTTCAGGAGATACGACTTGTCGCAGCATTTTAGGCGCAAACAAATTCTTGGGCTTAAAACTGCTAGAAACAATGCGACAAAAGCCATGAAACTGGAGATTTTCTTATAAGAATCAAGGTACATAATAATACCAATCTGTCATATGTTCCTTATCTGGGCCCTGACCCTCTCCGCCGTCGGTGGGCACCGCCTTGGCCCAGATGTGTCCCGCATAACTGACTGCGAACTGATCGTATGGCTGCTTTGTTGCATACTTTTGAACCAGCGTTACTACTACATGGTGTAGGAAACACGTGTTGGACACCTGCAACAATATATTTTTCCGAACGATCGTCCCTCACACCACACCATCGCAGACAAATAGCCTCCGGGAAGCTGTCTGCCTTAGGTATGAATTGGCCCAACAGACACTTCATTGCCCATCATGCAACGTATATGATTTGATTTGCTTTTGTGTGTAGGCAGGGGCGCAGCCAGAGCCTTGCCAAGGGGGAACACAAGGTTGACAAAAACCCATCTTATGGTGATCCCCCCCCAAAAAAAATCCGGGATATGGCTCACTTGTTAACAAGTGACACAGTTTTCTTCGTTTTATTGTTATTTTTGCCTCGTAACCAGAACAAAAACCAGGAGCTACCGTGACTTTAGTTCTGTCTGCATTTTGAGGTCAATAAATAAACTGCAGAAATCAGGCGTTGAACTCCAGCATGAAAGGAATCACCGGCGCTCTTAATTTACATGGTTAGCTGGCTCTCCCTAAACCGATAGAATTCAGAAGCTTTGTCAATTTTTTATCTGGTTTCTACAGACATTGAGGTCATCGAGAAGGTAGACTGTAGATCGATATGTTTGATCCAAATTTGAAGATGAAAATCTGATTGCAGATCGAGTGGTCAAAATATGTGTCACATGGCCATGTTTGTCCGAAAATGTTGACCATTGAGTCAGAATCGATTAGTGATACAATTCAGGTAACGTGTTTTTTTACATACGCGCTCGCAAATCTTAGCAACAAAAATCTCGACACCAGGCGTTGCAGTATCCATAGTCCGTGGAGCGTTACTCCAGTAGCTAATATTTAGTCGTCGCCCACCGTTGGATGAAAATGATGACGCTTCTGAATTGATTATCTTGAACACTTTAATCGACTAGGAATACAAGTTATGTGACGTAATTTTGAGCATGCGCACCCGAAAATCAGAAACACATGCCTCGACCCCAGGCGTTGCAGTCTCCGTAGGCCGCGCAGCGTCGGCCTAGCAGCTAGTATTAAGTTGTGGCCAACGGGCATACGAAAATGACGACGTTTTTGAAACAGTATCCTCGGACGCTTCATGCAGCAGATCTTACATGTATAAGGCAGTCTGAGCGCATATTTCACGTGTGCAATTTTTAGACCGATGAAAAGAACGGATTGGCCCTTAAAGCACCCCGAAGTGGAGCTGGAATCTGTTGATTGAACTGAAAGAATGAACGCAAAAACTTTATTTTTCGTGTTTTCGCAGCTATTTATCTGTCCAGAAGACGGCGTCCGCCGTCTGATGGCACTTGCAGTGGCCGAAACTTTTGGATTTTACGGAAGTTGCAACCCAGGCTATCCTTGCCCTTGCTCTTGAAGTCGCGGGCGGGCATGTTCAAGTCTTTTGACGTAATTTGTTTCAATACTACATTCTGAAACAATGAACGTTCTCAGGCAAACATAACACGAGCTTTCTCGTTTTTTTTTAAAATCATTTCAACCCGCGCTGTTCAACAATAATGAGAGCCCCACTCTATTCAAATAATGAGACGTCATATTTCCCTCCGGGCAAGGGGGCTCTTGAGTAGAACACCAGGGGTACACCACAGTCTCCGGTCAAGGGCTGAAGTGCCATTCCGGTCTATCGTGTAGTGTCTTCTGGCTATCATTCCGGTGGCACGGGTCGGGATCTCCTGGTCGATCCGGAGTCCATCGGAAGGATAAATCAAATCACACTGTCCCCACCCCTGACACGGGGGCTTTCTGACCCGCGCAGTTAGCCCCGGATCAGCACAGGGGCCCTCATTGACGCAACATCATCCCCGATGAGCGCAGGCA
Source organism: Pollicipes pollicipes (assembly GCF_011947565.3). NCBI lineage: Eukaryota > Metazoa > Arthropoda > Thecostraca > Pollicipedomorpha > Pollicipedidae > Pollicipes > Pollicipes pollicipes. Next base: position 12,991 of record NW_023596317.1, on the reverse strand, counting down.
GTCCGATAGTTGTCACATAGACTCCAGTTCCGTGTTTCTGTGTTCTTCAGATATATTCAATTCTCTCTGGCTGTAGGTTGTAGATGAAATGGGGTTCCTAACTTGTATTAACATGGCTTACCCACGTTCATCTTAAAATGTTGAAGACCCCGTCAGAGCTGATTGCTGGTAAGAAAACTATGTAATATGGTGTTGAACATGCGTGCTCGCGAGTGATAGCAACAACAGCCTCGACGACCGGCGTTGCAGTCTCCAGGCCGTGCGGCGCCGGCTTTGTGGCTGTAGCACTAAGCAATGGCCAATGAGCAAACAAAAAAGATGACTCGTCTTAAAGGAGATGCCTGGTGAACTAGCTAAATCAGCGTGCATGTTTAATGTAGCGCAAAAGTAAGCCAAGTGCAAACTTCATCTGAGAAGTGGGGGGGGGGGGGGGCAGTTAACATTGCTGCCCCGCACCTTGAAAAGTTGGGGGCCATGGGCCCCCTTCCCCCCCCCCCCCCCTGTTCCTACGCCCATGATACTGTACACTCTTCTCTAAATGACTTCGAAAGCCAGTTTGTAAGTCAGGAATCGTGCAATGCTTCGCATATCTAACGCGGTGCTATTCCTTCCAGCTTAAGAAAACTCGGGTGCAGGAGCTCGGGCAGCACAACATAAATGAAGCGGCGAAGAGGAGACAAAACATGAAAATGTTTATATTCACTTTCAAGCTGGCTTGTCTTTTCCTTGGCTGCTCCCTTCCATACAAATTTGCGCTCCTGGCGCATGGACTGGGTCTCGCTGTGCCCTTAATTGTCTTGCATCTCCTTGGGATTGTTCGGAGCATGTTCCACATCATTGACGGCTGGACCTTCTGTGCTAATGAGGAGTTGTGGCAGGCCCTAAAGCAATGCTCTCTGTTTGTCAGGAATAGGCGCTGATGGGCATGTCGCCGAAGAAGAGGTGGTTTATGGATATCACGTTGTGGCTTTGTGCAAAAAATAGACGGCACGCACATGACGCACTGAACCAGACGGTCCATATGTGCACAGAACCGCGGCATCTCCTGCACACCCCTAGGATTAAGGTACATGTCTGTTTAATCGATAACTGTGAAGACGGGATGTTGCCAATATTTGTACAGTGCATTGTATGCATGCACCTTAATGCATTGCCAATGCTTGTGCAGACAACGGAAACGGTCGTGTTATGTTAAGGCGGTGGAATGGATAGATGTGTATGTGTGTGTGTCGTGTATGGCACATCGAATGACAGGTAATGACGCATTTTGTTCAATTATCAATGACTGGACTGTTCACGGAAGAAAATCAAAATCATCGCACTGTGTTAAGCCTTGCAGTTTCTCTCGTTTTAGGCGTGACGTTCTGTTCATAAACTTCACCATTATATGCGTGTAACGACTTCACCATTACATGCTGTAAGCTTTATCTACGGCTGGGAAATAAAGTACCACTCATGGTGTGGAGTTTTGATCTGAAAAAGTCATCTTAAAGTTGATTTGGTGCAGGTCACAGCCCGGCCGTTCTTAAGGCCTAAACCCTTCTAGTTTCTGAGCTGCACGGCTGTGAAGATGTGTGGGCTATTTCGGGGAGACTATTTCAAGACCATCCAGGCATCCATAACGCCGTAATGACGTCATTTAAGACCTGCCGCTCCATTAACCATGCGGTGATCAAGACTAAGAAAACGGTAACTCGCGAGTCCTTGACACCTGGCGTTGGTGAGCACAGTTTGCAAATATGACGACTATCAAGTGATTCGCGATCAATTATATGGAAGGTGCCACGACATTATCAAACAATGACGTATTGACGAGCATATTTACCAAACGGAGAAATTGTGTTGTTTAGACCAGTTTTTGAGACAGAAAAGTATACGAATAGCTATAAGTGAGTTTATTTCATCACATCTCATGCCTGCTTTAATAGCTTCCAACGTGGAACCTTCACTTTTACACGTTTTATTAGGTCCATCCCATTCAAAGGAAAGCTTTATCTCTATCTTAGATTTGAAATCAGGGCAACTATAAAACTGAGATAGATGTTCATGACCGCACCTGCACTAAGGCCTAACGTCTTTTAGGTCCCGCGCTTAAAAGCAATTACTCTTTGGTATGCCTCGGTTGGCGTAATCGTTGTATAACAACAAACACGTCACCATAGAGAGGCGTGTGTGCTCTGGTTGGCAATGGATGTTAGTTTTAACAGACGAGGATTCTGCCCAGTTGAAGGCTTTGGTCTGAGTTCAACGCCATGTGCATCACGACGAAATGGGGTGAAATCCTTCCTTTGTAAAATACTGACGTTTCGACAACAGAAGCTTGTGGTCGTCAGCAGAAGGAGTTTCCATTTCTAGGGAATTTTTCTCTCTTGCATTTTGTTACTTCCTTATTAAAGCAAAAATCTATTATAGCTCCTCAACTTATTTCGGGCAGGGCAGTTATCATCCGCACACAATTCGTTATAATACAGACTCTCTTTTACAATGGATTCGGTCAAACACATCCGCAACCAATGGATTCGGTCAAACACATCCGCAATCCGCAACCATCCGCAGTGGGAGCGTCGTGCCTTTCGGATGTCACACAAATATCCTTAAACGCAGACGCTCCTGACACGGTAGGTAAGGAGCCTACTCCCAGAATTGGTGTCGCTCTAATCGTTAGTCCACTGTCGGGTCTCATTATGCTGGTGTGATTATGTCACATAGGGCGCCGACTTTGTTAGATTAAACGGATTGTTTGACATTTGTTTAGGGTTTGAAATGCAACGTCCATTTCATGTCGATTCTCTGCAGTTACAGCCATGTCTCTTTCGAGGTTTCAAATCATCTCGTTTCTGAGCTTGATGTCTGTGTATTTGTGCAAAATATGAACCGCCACCTATGGGGAAAGTCACCCAGACATGTGTGACATCATTAAAAGCGACATGCGAGCAACCCACTTCAACGGCTGCGTTGTGCTCATGGCCAAGAGAGGCGTGACCACTAGCATTCCTTAAAGGCAATGTTCCACATTTGTATGGCGTTCTGACCTGAAATAGCCACCTTGAGGACCTTTTGATGCAGTTCACGGACATGTTCTTCTTACGACCCAAAACACTATGGTTCCTGAGTTACACGCCCGCAAAAGTGCGAAAAGGTTTATTGGGACCCTATTTCAAAGTTGCCTCGTCATTAATGACGTCATAGAACCGTCATGGGATTGCGGTCATACTACAGGCTGTTTTCTGCTTATGGTCAAAACAGCATGGCTGCTGATATATTCGCAAAAGCCATGATGCGGCACGTATGATACAATGGGCGGAAGATGATTGGCTGTTAGCAGGATTTTGCTACTGAATGCGTGTCGCAAACGCAAGCGTAAACACTTTCGTGTTGTGCGGCAATCGTCGTGAACGGGTCATTTTTCCTTATTTCTAGGCCACAGGACAATGTTATAAAAAAGAACGCCACTGTCTGAAAAAGTACGGCACCCAAAAAACGGACACTCTCCCGAAAGGTATAAAACCGCGGCAAATGTCTTGTTTCCCCCCCGTTGGCGTTTTTCTTCTTCTTTTGACGTATTTCTTACAGATAGCTCGGTTAGCGCCTTGTGTACCAGAGCACAGAACCTTGCACGGGTTTATGGGTTAGCAATGCATTATGACATTAGGGAAACATTCAGTAATTTTAGATATATATCTCACTGAATATTTCGCACATACTGTACCGTAAATTTAAATCTTGAACAAAAAATTGTGTTCTACAAGCACAATCTCTTAACCCGCACTACCATGAACACCCGTTGGGACTTTCTTTTGTGGGGAGATCGCGGTGAAACTCGGTGTTATGACTGAAAATCCGTCAGGAAATTGCGAAAAACCTGCAATTTGATAGCCCCGTGAGCTGTGTAAATGTGAGATCACCCTTATTTTACAATATAGTGTGAATCAGGGGCCTGAAATGCGTGTGATCACTGGTGGTGTGTGCCAGTGGCTTGTATTGGTGTTGATGTGATCGGGAGTGTGCGTGCGAGGTTTGTAATTCTGAGAGATAGCATAATGTTGGTATTCTTTAAGTCTACTGATTCCCAATAAAATGTGATTGTAGATACCTGTCTATACCTTCATGTTTGTGTTTAAGCGTGGCAAAGGAATGCCGGCAAACTAAAAGAAACATTAGCACTTATGTTGCAGGAGTGTACAATGGTGAGCTGGCACTTCATTATGACCTTGCCAACATTTTGAACCTATTGAGGTATAACAGCATGTAATTAATCCATTGCATGTCATTATATTAGCAATTCATTTTGGCAGTAGAGGGTGGTGCGGGCAGCACACTAATGGACATGCTCAGTATAGGCTCACATTATATGGCTTTGCAAAATTGCCATTACCTAAAGAATTCTGAAAATGTAATGTGGTATTATTACTGGTGCAAATTGTACTGTCTTTACAAGTGTTGTATGCAGGCGAGCATTGTTCGTACGTCATCAGTGTCATAGTCACTGCAACTTGCGCGAGATGCTGGTTGCTGAGAAAGGTGGAAAAGTATTGCTGTTGGTGTCTTGGATAGCACCCAATAATTTTTATCATGAGCCTTGTGTGCACTTCATCACTTCCTTGCATTTTGCCCAACCATTACTACATGCACTTCTCATGTCTCCAGCCTTTTGCATAGTCAGCATGTTTGCAGTGTCATTTCACCACTAAAATTTTCCTGTTATTTTTCAGTACAGCAGCTTGATGGCTGCACCATGTTGCCTGACTGGGGAAATGGAAGATGTGTTTGCATCTTTCTTACCTACGTCTTGTGGATTCCTGAAACAGGCTGAGCAAGTAATGCCACTTATTGGTTGTCTACTTTGCTGAAAATGATTTATATAGTGTATCATGTCTTTTTGGTCAGCCATTTGTCAGATGGGGAGTCAATACAAGAGAGCACACCTCACCCATCTTTTCATGATGGAACATATTATCCAAGCAGCATGGATCGCAGCACAGAAAGCATATTTTTCCATTATACCATGCCACAGTACAGCAGTAGGGTAGTGCCACAATGAAGCTGTTGAGCTGTGCCATCACACAATGTATCACATTGATTGATTAATCTATGTCAAGCCTGTGATACAGCAGCTAATAATTTATGAATGACTGGTAACAACTGATTTAACAATGCCGAAGGACTATGAACAGCAAGAATGTCACTGCACCACAACGGCTACACCAGGGATAACTATTAAGTGCATAAATAATCCTAAGCAAAAACAAATTATTGGTAGCCCGACCTTACCATCTTTACCATAGCAATGGCAATGCTTTGGCAATCAATTCATAGCAACATTACAACTTCGATAATTTTCGCATGACACAGCGTTTCCAATTACAAGCAATAAAGAAAATATCGACTGTGCACATCACATGATATCAACGTCAGGACCACAGCACTGCAGACAACGATGGGACGACAATAAAGTATTGACAAAATTATCATCAACAGCATAGCAGCAACAGCAGCAGCGCCGCATATCGTGCTTTGATAATCTGCCCTAAAAGCTGGCGATCGCTACGTTGCGTATGTCAAACAGTCCACCAAAGCTTTTCTTACGGCCAGCACCAAGACAAAAAAATTCACAACCAAACCACCGTTTTATCCACCGCCCACTAATCCGTTACCCCACACAGCCCCCGCGACGAGAATGGCGGGTTGATGTCAGGTTGCGTGTGTTAAGAGGCATTCTTTAGGTTTGGCTGCCAAATGCTGCCAGGTCTTGCTGTCGTCACAAAACCATTCCATGACGCCATCAAACAATGTCGTCATGACGCGCATTTCTACAAACATTGAAATTTTGCCACTTAGCGTCGTTTTTGAGCCTTGAAAGTTTACCAATAGTTACAAGTAAGCTTTGTCATCATATCTGATGCCTACTTCGATATCCCCAAATGTGGAACATTCCCTTAAAGGGAGCGTTCAGCATTGGAAGATATCAAAGCAACCACCAGATATGATGAAACAAGCCTACTTATGACTATATACACACTTTTCAGTGTAGAAGTCTGTTCTAGAAAACATAATTTTGCGATTTAGTGAGTATTCTCCTCAACAGTCATGGTTTCATGGCGTCATGGAACGTTTGTATGATGTTGAGGTGCTGCCAAACTAGCCGTGCAAAATTGTCACCCAAGCACTCACTTGTAGTACTTGGAATTGGCCGAGAGATGGCAGTGGACGTGCTGTAAGTGTTCGCTGAACCAAATATCTCTACGCTAGTGTTTTGGTCCTTTTTCGAGGTGGTCTTGCATAGGTACCCTTGATTTTAAGAATCCTTTTTGTATCCATAGTTTCATGTATTCAAGATCTTATTTGTGCAGCAGAAAACGTGACTCGTAATCAAAACCTGCATAGCTTGCTCAGCATCGCTCAACAGCCAACGCGCGTTTCCTATATTTGCAAATCGTGCTCACAGACAATGACTCAACGATAATATTCGTTCAGGCCTTGAGCGCCGCATGGCCATTGGGAGGGCAGAATTTGAATGACGCTACTGCGGCAACACGTATGCCTCAAGGGCCTTGAATTAATCTGCACGAAGAGGTTTGTACGTCTTCGCGGGCATTTAGCTCAGAGACTAAAGGGCCATGGGTGTTAAGAACGGCTGTGAGCTGCACCCAATGATCTTCAAAGTGGTTGTTTTAGCTCAAAACCTCACACAACTGTGGAACACTCCCTTTAATCATAATGTTATGTCGGTACTTGGAACCGAGTGCCATGTGAGTAACTTGTTCTTTATTGACACGATTCGGGCAACTCGCAGGAGAAGGTTGTTTGTGTCCAGGGCTGATGTCGCGAGGTTATGCCGCGTGGCAAGAGCACCTGGTGTATTCTGCGACAAATAGACAGGTCGATGGAACAGTTTTACACCCTCATCTCTCGGATTTTGGTAACAATGAGTTGCAGAAGTTTCAGCGGCGCTGATGACGCCTGTGACATGTTCAGGTACCTCAGCTGAGCGGTTTCAGAGTTATAGCCTCAGGCATTTTTGTGTCGTGTGGTTGAAGGGTTACGTTTGGTTGTGTGTGTGTGTGTGCGCGCGCGCGCGCGCGCGCGCGTGTGTGTGTGTGTGTGTGTGTGTGTGTGTGTGTGTGTGTGTGTGTGTCGTTGGAGTCGGCAATGCAGACGAAATACTGGTTGCGACATTATGAGCATTTACAATGCATACAGAACAACTTTTCTACGCAACATTGAACCCTTTCTCATTTGCATATGAAAAAGCGTAGCTTAAACCCCATGATCTAAAAATAAAAAGATGATTATCGGCTTGAAAAGGTTTTGAAAGCAATGTCTCTTACATTCATGCCATCCGCCGTCGGTTGCCGGCGCAGTATCTCCCACGCGTTTTTCCGCGCAGGCAGCGGAAAATGAGCGCATTGTGAGACAACAGTAAGCGTAACAAAGGAATGGCTCGCATGCACGTGGAAGTCGACTTGGTGTGCCAGTGACTCAGCCTAGTTTGCTCTAACTCATCAAAACTCTTAAAATCAAGCGACCGCTACTTTCCTCCCAACGCCTGACGCTAACTCACGGACAATGATAGTCTGAACACTCTTTGGGGTTGCTCTGTGGCCCGTAAGTGTCCCTTGATCAGCCTTGGCCACAGTCAATCTGATGCTAAGCTCATCTTCTGCCCGAAGGACTCCTGTTTTGGTATGAAGAAGCATACCATCTGCACATGAGTCTTGGCCTGCAATGACTGACATGGCATCTCAGCTGAGAAAATATGATCTAAATAGAGGGGCGACGGGCTGGCACTGGCGACAACTTTTTCAAGGTCCCCCAACCACGTCCCAAGATTTCTTTTCATGGGATATGGCAAAGTAATGCCATTCGCACTTCGCGTCAAAGTCTTCCTCACGAAAGCGAATGTTAAAAGCATCGAACATGTTCATGTACTGCGCAGCTGATCCATCTGAAAAGTAATGCACCCTTTCCATATTTAAAACCAGGCTTTTGACATCCGGCGAAAGGTGTTATAGAAAGGTATGGACTGAAATAGTGCCGTGCTTCGTCGTGTCTGACAACGCCGCAATAGCTTTTATGCGAAATCTGTCCAGCTTCTGGTCAAAATACCACCCAAGGATGCAGAGTATACTGCGGGGCACCGCAATGAAAGTGTTGAATTTCATGTTGGATAACGAAAATGTAGTTCTCTGAAAAGTCTTAAGTGAGCAAAGCTTCCTTTCCGGGCAGTCGTTTTGAAGGGCATCGAAAAAATTGCCCTGGTACTGGGCTGTAAAACGATGTCTGATCACTGCAACTATGGTTTCTGGCAATTTGGCCAAAAATTCATCCCTTGGCAGAAAAATCAGCGAAAGTACAGCGGTAGGTGATCCCCAGTGGCTAAATATGATTTCATTGACCGGATCCAAAATGTCCTTTGCATGCGCATTGATTGCGTCATTAAAAAAACGAACGTGCACCATCCTAAACGCGGTCAATGTTCATACCGCGCATCATGCAGGACTGTCTATGAACATCCCAGTGGGTGACTGGTCCCGGGTCCCGTGATTCAGTAGGTCCTATTTCTGGTGATAACGGCACAAGCAAACGGCGAGTGCCGCTGCTACCCGCCAAGACGCAGTGTTCTGGGCGGAGACTGACGAACTTAAAAAACCCGACTCGTGAGCTGATCTCGTCTTCCTTATTCGGTTGATAAATCTACTGCAGATTGCGTAGAATTTGACGTGTTTTTGTATTTTCGCCTTATCATTACATTTTTATCTCTAACAGACACACAGTCTTTTTTCGGGACATATCCTACTAACTGCGTCTAATTCGCAAAGCAAAACAATTTTGGGGCTTTCTTCAGACAGGTTTTCCCCCATGGAGAATGAAAACATCTCTGGTAAAATAACATGCTCTTCTTTAAGTTTAAGGCTACGATGTACTGTATACTGCGTCGTCCAGAAAATATCGGCGGTTCTCTCAACCCTAAGTGATAGCAGTGTAAGGATCCGTGGGAAACGCTAAGGTTTAGAAGCACGTTGCAATTCTTCTTTCAGCTCATTAAGCATGCGCTGGTATTTGAAACACCCGTTGAAATAATGTTTAAATGCTGAGCTAGGAATAATGTTATTATACTGTAGAACATTTGGTACTCACCTTCCCAAATCCAAGTGCTGTTCGAAAGTGTCACGGAGATGAGCGTGATAGGAGAGAAATAAAAGCCGTAGTGTAACGTTTCGTTGAACCCGCGGAATAAAAGCCTCCTATCTGCAAATATTGTTTACCTAAACGGAGTGTCTGAAGCTTTGTTATCATATATCATGCAAGCATGTTGACAACTTAGTATGCTACAAACAACACAGAACACACCCGTCAAGTAAAAGGTATTAAGAAGAGCAAAGGCAAGTAAAAGGTATTACTTTTATAGTGGCGAGCAGGGAGTTTAAAGAGATTTATCCCGCAGGAGTGGCTACTTCATGTCGAAATTCTACACTCATCATAGGGATTTCGAGAAAAATGGTATTGACGGCCAAATCGGACGTGTTAGATCTAACAAGTGAAAGTACAAGAAGGCGGCGTACTCCTTTTAATCTCACCGTGCTTTTGATTTGTGCTTCGCTAATGGATCGACACAACTGGGGCTGTTAGAGGGTTTCATTGTCCCTAGACAGTGCCAACATAGTCATGTGCTCCGACCATACAACAAGCACTGACTCAAGGCTCTATCTCTGGGTCCTTGACGTCTAGGTCGCCTCATATGAATGAGAGACGACACCATCCTCGCACTGCGCACTCACATCCCCATGCTCCAATTACTCCGACCCCGACAGTTCACATGGTAGGAAGGGGGGGGGGGGGGTAGTAGGCTGCGGTGGTGCGCCATGCGCCCTCTGCCCTCATGCCCTCTCTTCTTGCGATACGCATTTGTCGTTGTATAGATCATGCCTTTTCAAGCGGATAATAACCTTTTATGTTTGAATTTTTGAGACTACACCACGCTCTTTCACATAAAAATGAGAAAAGCTTAATATCACATAAGAAATTTGTTTTTAGTGCATTACAAAAGCTCATATTACCCTGTTCATTGTTAATTATGCAGTGTTCATCTTCAGAGTAGCATACAAATATCAACGACGATTTTCTGATCATTTCAACATATGGGTTTGCCAGATTATCTTCAAATTAAGCGAGTGGAAAACATTGCCACCGAATGTTGTCTTGCAACCAGGCAACTTGAAATTGCCGAAGGCTACAACCTGAAGCCATGTGACTGTGAGATCTGAAACTGAAAAATCCCAGGCGGCTTCGGCGCTGATGACAGCCGCTGTAAACCAATTCAATCAAAATCCGAGGGATGAGGGTAGAAAGCATTTGTCGATTTATCGTAGATCACCCCACCTGTACAAACTGGTTTTATCTGGCGCGAGGAAGGTATGAATGTGCTCGCATTGTGCGTGCAAGTGATCTGTACCCCTAGGCTGCTGCCGCCGAACTCGTGGCATTACGCATATGAAATTTCGTAAAATGCACCGTTGGAGGATTTGGCGTCATCATGCAAATTTCATGCAAACGCCTTCTATGTGAGGGCTTGCGACTGCAGGTGAAAGCCTGCAAGCTGCCAGCAGCAGCCTACAGCTGCCATCTGAGAAGAAGGAATTGATCGCACTGAGTGCGTCGGGTTGGCTGGGGGTGCGCATGTAAGAGAGATGCGTGCTCCATTATTCTGTCCGCTGCACGGAAGATGTCCCGCTTGTGAAATTTGACAGACTGGGTCCTCGGAGCATTTGAACCTCATCGCTATGCGTGTTTCGTCTGAGCACAGTCCGAGTCAGTGATGAGAGCAGTGCGCATTTGCAACTTTTATCCCTTGGTGGGCTAGTCGATAAGAGGAGGAGCCGCCCGTCAAATGTGATCGAATTTTTAAAAACTGTTCCCATTGATGTGTGAGCAGGCGCCTTCTCGCGCGATGGCCGCACTCCGAAGTTCGTGACGCGTGTGCTTTCACTGAAAGTGTGGCCCGCGTCTGGGGCTCTGACAGGACATTTTGGCTTTGCATTGGTCCATCGCCCCCCCCCCCTCCCCCCACACGCACGCAGCTTAATATTCTATCAGGTTCACTTTGAGATGCGCCTGTGCAGCACATGCGTATGCTGCGCTCTCCTGTGTAATAGTTCGAGCACGGTGATTGTTGCGATGCTGGGTCTGTGCATTCGAAGGTTATGCCACCTGTGCCAGTCAGCTGGTTGGAGCGTGTGAGTCGACTTCAACCGCTGTCCAGGGTGCAGCCTAAATGTGCTAATGCACATACTTTGGGTCCTTTCGTTCAAGATCCCGGGAATCAAGCACCAACGACGAGGTCGTTTTTCGGACTACCTGCACTGATCAATCTTGAATTTTGATTTTGGCTCCAAGGCTTACGTTACGTGAAGTTTGAACGTTAAGTGTTTTACGTCAGGTCAAAATGGGACAGAATCCGCCATGGTTAACTTTTCGAATTAAATGTAATAAGACAAAAACTGCCTCCACGTTCCCGCGACTTTACCAGTGTGGGCTGCGGCGTCGATGGCGCCACATGCCCAAACTAGACGCATGAGGGCTTTGAGCCAGGGGAACACAACTCAAGAAAACACCGCTGGAAAATGATTGTTTAGAATTAGCAAGGAGACTGATGGAGAGTTGCCGCCGGCAAAATCACTATTTCAGATGGCAAACCAGCCGGAGTTTAAGCAAATTTGTGAAAACTGGCTTAGAGCTTCAAATCGGACACACCTTATCTGGAAATGTGCGCTTAAATGAAATGTCGGCTTAAAAGGTGGCATTGCCATTTTGGTTAAGGCTACCTGTCCACAAGCCACCCCCAGCACGTTTGGTCTGTCGTGACACCACTGAACGAACGCTCCATAACGTCACGCTCCAGGCATCTGCAGCCATCGCCCCACCGCGTCAGCCGCCTGGCGCCCCCCCCCCACCCACCCCCCCCACCACCCCCCCCCCCCCCCCCCCTCCCCCCCCCCCCCCCCCCCCCCCCCCCCCCCCCACCCCCCCCCCCCCCCCCCCCCCCCCCCCCCCCCCCCCCCCCCCCCCCCCCCCCCCCCCCAGCGCGTCAGCCCATACCAGCCTCGTCCGCGGGGTCGTTCGGCGGCCGGCGGCGCCTCCGCTGGTACGCCCCTGGTTACCGGATACCGCCGCGCCCCCCTCGCGCCGTAAAAAGCGTCACCCTACCTGGGGATAAGCGGCGCGCAAGGCTATGGCAGCGCCGGAGCGTGCAGGATCGGCGTGAGCGCCGCGTGGGGCTGCGGCGCGCCGTCCGCACCGCCCCACAAACGCTTGCAAACGCGAGACGCGTCTGCGGACAGTGTGCGGTGGCCTTGACCCCTTTTTCAGACCGCTGCGCAGGGTCATAGATCGGGGTATGTGTCTCGCGTGGCCATATGGATGGGGTCGGGTGACCTCCGCTAATGGTTCCTAGTCGGCCGGCCGCCCTCGCCCGCTCGGGCGTGGGCTCGCGTATAGGACCCTTCCACGCCTCGCCTCGCGGAAAGGTGTCGTTTAGTTTCCTGCCAAGGCCGCACGCGTTGGTCAAAAATAGACGCCGACTTCAAGAAATTACGCTGGCTTGGCCGCGTGATGTGTGGACCCGGCTGAAGCCCAGTTTAGTCAGCTGAAACCCTAAGCGCGATATTAAACGGGGTCTAGCCTAAAGATGACGTCAGTGATAAACGCTTGTCCATTTAGTATTCACCAACTCGATCACATCCCAATGGAACCACTTATAACACTAGTGACTGAAATGACATCTCCGACTGTATCTGATACGTGCTCCACAGCGCTTTCACAGGAGGGCAGCGGCGCCCCAAACATGCGCACGTGCGCGTCGCGTGATGACGTCACTTCTGCGGCGTCACCGGCCCGACCGCGCTGATTGTCGCTGGATGAGTGTGGTCCATTCCGGCTCCACGGACCTATCTCAAGCACGGCCGCAGGCAATGGCCTCCCAGTGATTCAGCAG
>NW_023596316.1:0-3200 GCF_011947565.3 Pollicipes pollicipes | reverse complement strand
ATGGACACAAAAGGCTACGCGTGCCCAAAGGGACTGTGCTCAAATTACTTAGCACTGGCGGAAACGTGGAGAACAAGCGCACTAGCACTATCAATAACGCCAATTCTCTTGTAGCAAGTTTGGCTGCCTCTCATTCCGGTTCTTTCTTGGTTATCTTCCTTTCGTAAGAACCGGCCACGGAATTCCCGTCGTAGGCCCGGACGCACGCATTACATTGTCACGATGATTGCTCGTCCTAGCCATCAACACACTGGTGTTACTTGTTCCGAGCTAATTCGGCCCTCACGGTGGGCTGCCCAGCCCTCGGCCCTTGACCTACAGAAAGCACTGAAGCTTGGCCCGCGCCGTCACGGTGGGGTGGCCCCTCTGCGTCTCGCGGCTACCCGGCGCTTACCTCTGCCGGGGCGGGATCCTCCGGCCTGCGGGCGGCGCCGCGGGCCATTACACCCCGCAGGGGCGCGCCCAGCCGCCGCCACAGGGTAGGCGATGACGCCGCTTCAAACGCACGCAGACATGCGTGACAGCCAGTTCTGTCGAGGCGTGTCAGTGACACGGATGTCAGAGGCGCCTTCCCGGGAGACGCGCGGGAGTCGCCCTTGCGCCGGGGCGTCTGACGGTCGGATCCGGTGCCACCCGGGCGACGACACGCCCGTCGGCATCGGCGGGTCGTTTATCGAAGGGGGAGGGGGAGCGGGGATTATCACCTCTGGAGGTGAGGTTGACGTCCGCGGCAGCTGGTTGACGCAAACGCGTCTAGGTAGCACGAAAAGTGCCCTGACCCGGTATTGTCAAAACAGTGATCCACGGGAGAGTGCCCGCGCTTTGAGGATGCTGAAGGGATTTTGCCCATTCGGGGTTGAGGAGCCTTAGTGTTCGCCCATTGGTAGTGTATTGGGTTTCGCAGCTTGCCGATGACGGTTCAGCCAAATGGATTGCGCTTGAGCGATGCAGTTAAACATGCCGATGCACTTGCGGAAAAATCCCGAAACCGGATCGGCGTAGTCACCTTTTGCGTGCATATCGACTGCTGTGGAATGCAAATTTGTCTCGCGTCCGAAGCACATCCACCGGAAAAGTTTCAGGCGATACCCAACCAAAACCTTTTGTGCGAGGCAGCCGCGCCGAGTTCCTATTCAGGACTGCTGAATATTTACTCCCACTGAAGCCTGCATGCTAACGTAGTAGGAAGTTTAAAGTGGATCTTTCCGAGAGGTTTTATAGACGTTGTCGGAACACCCGAGGATGGTTAGGCTAAACCAAATCACGGTGTTTGTTAAAGTAGCTTAGGTTATTTTGTTCCGCCCAAGTTACCGCGCTTATAATGTTAGCTAGTGGTAACTGTTAGATGTTCGCGGAAATGAGCTGTTAAAACCACCTGTATAATACGTACGATGTTCAGTACATTAGCGAGGAACATTACTCACACAGATAAGACAGTACTATTAGCCTAATTCCTCGGAAAAACCAGGGGGATGGAGATATGGTGAGGTTTATTTCGGCAACATGCCTTTTCGACACAACAGCATGGGTATAAATAGGTATAAACCTCTGCTTTTGTTTCGAGAAAGCATGTTGTCGCAATATCCACCCAACTATATCTCCATTCTCCTGGTTTTCACAGGAATAAGGCTTATAGTACTGTCTCACCTGTACAGTACTTACATTTCTATGCATATCACAAGCTATGACAAACTTCCACAAATTCGGAAGGTGATGACCTCTGCCCTTTCATGCTCCACCTAGGAACTTATCAAGAGAGAAAGAGGGAGAGAGAGCGCGAGAGAGAGGGAGAGAGAGAGAGAGAAAGCGAGGAGAGGGAGCGGGAGAGAGAGAGAGCGGAGAGAGAGAGCGAGAGAGAGCGGAGGAGAGAGAGAGAGAGAAAGAGGAGAGAGAAAGAGGGAGACAGAGAGAGAGTGAGAAGAGAGAGAGAGAGAGAGGAGAGAGAGAGAGAGAGAGAGGAGAGAAGAGAGAGGAGGAGATATATATATATATATATATATATATATATATATATATATATATATATATATATACATGTGTGTGTGTGTGTTGTGTGTGTGTGTGTGTGTGTGTGTGTTTGTGTGTGTGTGTGTGTGTGTGTGTGGTGTGTGTGTGTTGTGTGTACGTGTGAATGGCTTCGCGGCAACTCTACTCCTACATGGCTGCCCTACTGTGTCACTGTAATGACCAAAGCTGACGTTTCTTCACCACGGTTTCCGCTCTCATATCCCCACGGAAAACAACGCTTGCTACCGTACTCGACCACGTCCTACCTGCCGTCGACTGCTAGGTCATTACCCACCCTTCCTCACTGATCGTCGACTGCTAGGTCATTGCCCCACCCTTCCTCACTGATCGTCGACTGCTAGGTCATTACCCCACCCTTCCTCACTGATCGTCGACTCTAGGTCATTACCCACCCTTCCTCATTGATCGTCGACTGCTAGGTCATTACCCACCCTTCCTCATTGATCGTAGACTGCTAGGTCATTACCCCACCCTTCCTCATTGATCTGTGATGTATGTCATTACCCCACCCTTCCTCATTGATCGTAGACTGCTATGTCATTACCCCACCCTTCCTCATTGATCGTCGACTGCTAGGTCATTACCCCACCCTTCCTCATTGATCGTCGACTGCTAGGTCATTACCCCACCCTTCCTCATTTATCTGTCCGATTGCCTCGACGTGAGCCACTGAGCGGCCTCTCGGCCAGGTCCAAATTAACTCAATAAATCCGGCCCGTCTCTCTTCTTCGAACCTTTTCTATTGACCCAAACTGGGCTTCTTGCTTTAGTGGCTATGTTTGGTGCGTTTGCACTGCTGACGCGTGGTAACTGACCCCAGTGCAGATCAATGACCAATTTTGCCAGTGCGCTCCAAGGCTTCTCACTTGACCTCTCCTACTCCTATTGGCCAGTGACCTTCTCCTAAACACTCCTGATGACCACGCGCTCCACTACGCTGACTGGCGATTTCCAAATTGGGCTCCCTTTCTTAGCTCACTGCCGTCATGGAACACGATTTGAGCTTTTCAGGCACCGTGCCCCTCAAATCATTTGAAAGTCAACACAGTCAGAGCAAAATTCATCGTTTTTGGATCCCGCCAAAAAAAATTCCAGCGATTTCCAATCAGTTCTGCGATAAAAATGCGATAGGAATCTGCAAATGCAGTAAAGAAGGTCTAAGTGGATCTTTC
>NW_023596315.1:0-26089 GCF_011947565.3 Pollicipes pollicipes | reverse complement strand
CTTGAGCAGGCTTGAGGCTGCCGGGAGACAGGGCAGCACCGTTCGTCGCGGCGCAACAAGCCCGTCATACAAGCCAAAACCACCAAACACAAATGATCGCAGCAAACGTTCAGTTCTGTGTCTGCCACTAGGTGACCGACATCACTTGACAACTTTGTTTGCAGTCTTCAAGATTTTGCGACATTTCCAGAGTAGTCGCGCGTGGTTCTTAACTTTATTTATGGGCGTACAACGGATTCCACGCACATGATACACCGGTCCAAGCATTAGGTAAAAGGACACGAAACGGTCGCGCCACGCTAAAACTAGTGATAGCATCCACAGCACACATGCTCGGTCTCCCAGTTGACGCGCCAGGCGGATCTCTGGTTTCCCTTCAAAAACGCACAAATCTTTCGCCTTTTACTAAAGATTTCCGTGGAGGGGAACACTCAAATGAGTATTCGCGAATTTCTTACGGCCACCGTACGGTGGCCACGTCACATGTGAGGAGGCAATGACAACGGTATTGGTAAAGCTCCAGCGAGGTTGCTCGGAGGCGACAGATGCAAGACAAGGCACGTGGGCACCACTAGGCGTCAGTTGGGGTTCACAAAATTTTCAACGGTCTGTTACTCATGCTCGAAAGAGTCCCGCAAAAAACAAATCAGCTGGAATATTCAAACCCTGAGATGGCTTAGGTGTCTAAGTTGTCTCAGGTGTGTTTGTTTAGAAATGGGACCACACTGTCTACTCTATGTGTCAGGTGAACGTGCTTTATACCGTACGCTCTTTACGGCACGAACAACGTTACAGAGCGTCTCCGCCCGTCGGACAACCTTATCTGAATCGCGTCCATCGTGATTTCCCGTGTGCTCACACGCACTCCACTCGTGCGGAGCGCTTTCGCTCTTCTCCGCGCTGACTTGCCTCACTTGAGTGTAAATAGGGTTGGAGCGCGAACGCAACCTACCCCGCTAACAAAAAATTGTACTCCCGAGTTACCCACATTTGGGGGTAATCGCAGGGGTCAACCCAACCGAAGTGCAATGGAAAGGGCCTCGCCCTGGGGGAACCGCCTTTGTGATTCACGGTATCCCCTGAGCCAGGTAAGTATGAGTTCCGCCTTCATTTCATTTCATTATTTGTTTGAGGCGTTCGGCCGGCTGTTCAGACCATTTCACGCCTGGATGACGTTATTTTAAATTGGTGTAATTATGTATGTGAAGAAAAGTGTACGTTTTATTGACATTTACAAAGCTTGAAGCAAACCGGCAAGTCTGAGAAAGTTAAAGACAATGTTAAGCAGTTCAGGATGGTCATCGCCAAGGACGTTTTTTTAAAGAAAACTCGATATTTTGGTTACGACAGAATAAGCCTGCATATCTTTGCGGTGCTGCTGATGATTTTGTGCACTCAATAACAATATGTTTGACCGAAAGTGGATGATCGCACGGCTGACAGTGAGGACGAGGTTGACTTAAGTATATGTAACTATGTGTGAGTGTAGTGTGTCCGATTCGTAAACGGGCTAGCACCTTCTCCTCCAGACGGTCTTTACGATGCGTTGATGGCCAAGGTGTAATGTCTGGTTTGATATCATGAAGTTGTGTTCTGGTAGTATCGGTCCATTGTTGTTGCCAAAATTGTTTTGTCATTGTGCGAATGGAATGCTTTGTAGATGCATGATCAGCAGGGATCTCCATGATGTGTTGGTTTGTCAAAGCTTCCTTGGCTAGTTGGTCAGCCCGTTCATTGCCCCATGATGCCTGTATGTCTGGAATCCATAGAAATTTGATATTCATATCCTGTGTATGTAATATATGATAGAGATTGACGATTTTAACAAGGAGGTGGTGTGTGAAGTCTGGGTCAATAAGAGATTGCACAGCTGTCTTTGAATCCGAACAAATCACTATTGTCTTCGTTTTGTGGGTGTGTTGTTGAATGTGTTGCAATGCAAGGAAAAGAGCAAATAATTCAGCCAAATATACTGAGGTGCCATCCGGTAACCGACAGTTTTTATGGCAATGTTCAGTGCAAATAACTGCACATCCGGTGTGGTTATTGGCCTTGGAGCCATCGGTGTAAATAAAGCTGCTATTTTGATTGTTGAAAATTAGACGATTAAATGTTTGTTGAACATAACTTGTTGTGAAAATGCGTTTGGGATCATCAAAAAGAAGCATAACTTTCCGAGGGGTTAACTGCCATGGTGGTACTATTAAAACAGGTGGCATGGAAGAAGGTGGTAAAGTAAACTGAAGAGTGGTACAGTAGATAGTGGTTCGAGATGCTATTGTAAGTCCTGAGCGACGTTCTGCCGGTCCTACGTAGTTATGGTGAATGTGAGGTAAGACATGTATGGATTTAAATGCTGGGTGACTGGGATTTTGTCGCACTTTTGTGATGTATCTCAATGTGTGTTCCATTCGTCGGAGGGCAAGAGGCATAACATGCGCGTCCACTTCAAGCGCTGAAATCGGGGAAGTACGCAGAGCTCCTTGGGCAACTCGCAAAAACATATTTTGTATGGTGGATAGTGGTTTGAGAGTGTGTTGGCTGCCTCCTGCATATACCACGGAGCCATATTCAATGATGGGAAGAACTAAGGATCTGTATAGACGTAACAACGATTGGCGGTCGGCACCGTATGTTGACCCGGAAATGCATCTAAATAAATTTAGTCTTTTTAGGCATTTGGAGCGAACATGCTCCACGTGCTGTCGCATCGATAATCTGGGGTCAAGTACGATGCCAAGAAATTTGAAAGACGAAACGAAAGGAATGTGGTGTCCATCTAGTCGAAGCCGAAAATTGGGAGTACCACGCATATTTTTGCCGAAAATCATAACTGCAGATTTGGGAGCGGAGAAGCGGAACCCGTATCGCTCTGACCACTGCTGCACCTTGTTTAGGGCGACTTGGAGCCGTGGCAGCGAATGGTCATATTCAGTGTCTGAGCACCAGATGGCGCTATCATCCGCAAAAAGTGAAGAGGAAATGCCCGATGGTAATGAGTCAAATAAATCGTTTATCATAAAATTGAAAAGAATCGGTGAGATACAGCTCCCTTGTGGAAGGCCGTTCTCTAGATGGTGAGTGTCGGAAACGGCGGATCTGCATCTCACACGAAATGGTCTGATGCCGGAAAGAAACCCAATAAGATAATGTGCCAAATGGCCTTTAAACCCTAACTGATGGAGCTTGAAAATTAGTGCAGGTTTAAAGACCATGTCGTAGGCTCGGCTAATATCCAGGAATACAGCAGTTGTGTTGTGTCGATGTTTATAGGAACGTCTGATGTCAGTTTCAAGTCTGATGACATTGTCTATTGTGCTACGATTGTGTCGGAAACCACATTGATTTTTTGTAAGCAGGCAGTCTCGTTCTACAATCCAAGAGATTCGCTTCACCACCATCCGCTCAAAAGTTTTCCTAGACAGCTGGTAAGTGCAATGGGACGATAATTTGATGGATCTTTGGTGTCTTTTCCTGGCTTTGCAAGTGGAATAATGATGGTGTCTTTCCAGGCGTCAGGAAAGACATGGGTTGACCACAAATCGTTAAAAACTGCCAATATAAAACGAAGCATATCTTCTGAAAGATTACGAAAAAAAGAATAGTGTAACTGATCATGACCAACTGAGGTGTTGCCGGCGGATTTTATAGCCTTTTGTAGTTCTAGAAATGAAAATGGTAAATTATAGTCTTCGGTGTTATCGGAAACAAAACAATCAGTATGTAAACGAAAACGGGCTTGCGCAGTTTCCACAAATCCTGGTCGGTAATTTCCGGATGAGCTACACTGAGAAAGACTTTCAGCAAGAGCATTGGTGATAAGAGGTGTTGCCGAAATGATTTGGTTATTAATGCGTAAAGTGGGCAATGAAATAGAGGTGCGTTTTCCGGAAAGTGCCCGAACCAGTCCCCATAGCTGGCTTAGGGGAGTAGCAGCAGTGAACTGCTGGATGTATGCTTGCCAAGAATGACGTTTGGCACTCCTTATAATTCGTCTGGTTCGAGCACGCTCATAATTTCGGGCAAGAAGATGAGGTACATCATGGTGGCGACGAAAGCAGCGGAAAGCACGTTTCCGACGCGCAATAGCGTTCTTAACTTCGGTCGTCCACCATGGTACTGGGATGCGGCGTGATGGCGTTTTAGTTAGTGGAATTGTCGCGGTTGCTGCAGCATGAATAATATGTGTAATAAGGCCAACACCCTGCTCTGGTGATTCATAACAGTCACGGTTCACATAACAAAGTTCTTGAAATTTGGCCCAGTCTGCTTTTCGTAAATTCCAGCGGGGTATGGATCGCAAAACTTCGTCAGCGGTTGCGTCAAAAGTGGTGTAAAGTTTAATTGGAAAATGGTCGCTGTCGTGTATATCTCCCTCAACAGTCCAATCAAAGTACGTTGCTATTGAGGGAGAGCACAGCGACAGGTCGATGGCTGTTTCTGTACTAGTGGGTAAGTGGTGATAAGTATTACTGCCTTTGTTTAACAGGACTAAGTTGTGTGTATCAATAAAATCTTCAACCAAATGTCCTCGGCGATTAACGGCTTGGGTGCCGTTACTCCAAGCTGGACTGTGAGCGTTGAGATCGCCGAGGATGAGAAAAGGGTTTTGAAATTGAGCAACGAGTTGGTCAAGTTGCCGTAAGAGCTCCGTATTATTATAATTTGGTGTAATGTATATTGAGCATATATCGATGGTACGGCCATGCAGTCGAACTGAACTTGCAACAGCCTGAAGAGGTGTGTTAAGAGTGAGTGGCGTGTGTGTTAATTTTTGGCTGATGTACAGCGCCACCCCACCTTGGCGACGCTCACCGTCCATCGTGTCATAGCGATATAACGAGTAATTTGGCATTTTAAAGTTATATGTGTCGGTGGGACGAAACCATGTTTCCTGTACGGCAATGATGATTGGAGTTAATACGGCAAAAAGTGCTTTCATTTCGGACCATTTTGAAATGAGACCGCGACAATTCCACTGTAAGATTGAAAGACATTTAGTGATGAAGGGATCCATTCCCACCGGTTGATGGGAATCGCCCGAACGAAACAGACCTAGGCCGTCCCATCGCCACCCTCACCGGTGGACGGGACCGGCGGTCTTCGTTCGGGCGTGTTTCGACAGGTGTTGTGGTGGGGGAAGGGGAGGTGATGTTTGTGTGGTGGCCAGAGGGTCCGGGCCGCCGACTGTTCATAGCCTGGGGGCTAGAACGCCGGACGGCCTGACCCGCGCGTGAATCACTCACAGCCGGCGGGCTGGAACGCCGGCCGACCTGGGGACAGGGGTGCACGGGCGCCTGGGCATCCGAACGTCCAGCCAAGGGCGACTCAACGGCATTTTTCGTCTGGGTCTGCGTAGTTGACTCAACTGAAACCGAGGGGCGAGGGTTGAAAAGTTTCAGAGGAGGCAGATGGGTGATAGGGTCGGTCTGTGTTGCACATGTGGCCATCGTGGCTTTTGCTACTTGGGCATATGTTTTGCTGGGCTGCGACGACATTTTAGTTTCAACGGTGCGCCGTGCTTCGGGGTACGACACACCTGTCTTTGCCTTTTCAGAACAAATTTCTTTTTCTTTTTTCCACGTGGGACACTGAGAAGAGTTGGCGGCGTGATCAGCACTTCCACAGCTCAGGCATTTCTGGGGTGATGTGCAGGCAGATCCCTCGTGAGGAGTCTCGCCGCACTTCAAGCATCTGGCACTCTGTTTGCAGTACTTGCTGCCGTGTCCGAACCGTTGACATTTAAAACACCTGAGTGGATTTGGAATGAATACTCTTACTTTATAACGAAGGTAACCAGCGGTGAGCGAATCTGGAAGTCGGGTGGTACCAAAGGTGATAACAAGCAGGCTGGTGTCGTGACGCTGACCATCTCTGAAAGTCGTCAGCCGACGGACATGGCAAACTTGCTCATCTCTGAGCTCCGCTAGGATCTCGTCCTCCGTCATGAAGCGGAGCTCAGGCGCGAAGATGGTGCCCTTACTGGTGTTTCTGGCATGGTGCAGCGAGACTTTGACTTGTTTGCCGCAAAATTCAGCTGTTTTGAGTAGGGCCTTGGTTTGCGCACGAGTGGTTGTTTTGATGATGAGTGATCCGTTTGCTGGCGCTTCAATCTTGAGTTCGCACGGACCGCAGATAGCTTTGATTTGCTTTGATGGCCAAAAAACGTTGATCTTTCGAAACGACACATCTTCGTCACAAGGTTGGACGACAACGTACGATCCGAGAGCATCCAGGATTGGCTCAGAGGGCTGGCGAACACTGGTCGTTGTCGAGCGAGGGTCAGCATCAGGGCGAGCGGGCACCGGAGTGGTCAAAGACGAGCGAGGGTCGGAACTGGTGGCGTTGGACGGAGACGAAGCCCGTTGTCCACCCACCGCGGTGGAAGTGTGCGTACGAACGGTCATGGCCTGGGGCGCGCGAGGGTCATCAGGTGAGGTGGCAGCAAAAGCGGGGCTGGCGATACTTCCATCGTCTACGTCCAGGGCATTATCGAGGTCAGAGGCCGAGTTCGAGTCAGTGTCGGTATCACCCTTCTTACGTTTGGTTCGCTTCCCCATATCAGGGGAGCGAGAAGAGAACAAAAACTAAGCGAAAAGGTGTGTTTGGAGCTAGATCGAACGGAAAAGTGACGAAATCGACGACGCGAAAAAAGGACTCCTTGGCTGAGAGCCGCAAAAGGAGCAAACCACTTGCTGAGGTCGTGTCAGATGGGTCTTCGGCCACCGAATCGACTGACGAAAACCTGTGCCTGCCGATGTCCCCGAGTTCCGCCATTCACATTTGGCACTACATCGTCCTTGGCAAGGCACGACGGCGCGCAATCAATGTATTCATCTGTCCACATCTCTCAAGTTCTGCTCTCTTCATGTTCTGCATTAGACGGTCGTTGCAACACATTTCAAACACCCTGCACGACTCATCAAACGCTTCTCGGTCGTCCAGCAGCACTTTCGAAATTCGCTGAAGCAACCTGTCACCAAAAAGCCACGTACAACACCATCTAGTGACGACTGAGGTAACCTCCTGGAATCCGCACACGAACGCTTGCTTAATGAGCAAACAGCTGGCAAAACAGACAAATACACGGTGCAATATTTTCGTTTTAATGCTAAATTCGCGAGGAAGAAAACAAACCGGCCCCGTGCGCCGCACCACTAAACTTGCCTTTAAACGACTCAAATGACTATTTCGCTTTGCCATCTGTTGAGCAAGTTGCGTATCCTTGGTTCCAAGTCCGCCACCTAGGGCTGCAATACTGTAAGGTGGCTGTCAGTTGGGCTGCTTATCAGCCGTCGCGTTCGCAGTAGCTGTTAGCGGAGACGCCGCACGACAAGCGTCACAACGACTCGCTGTGTTCGGCCACGTGAGACACATCCATTCGCTGTGACAGCTTCACTTAAGGGTCACGTATCTATAGCTGGCAGCACTGATGAACGTCTTCTTCGCTCTAGAAAGCTCGGATCGATAGTATGGGTGTTGGAACTGCCCCCTACGGCACGTCTTCTGGCTCCCCTACAGCACGCTTTCCGGATGGGGGACGATATGACGGAGCACCCTGACGGTCTCAGCGTGACGTCTTGAGGAACTCGATCCGGGCAGAAACGGACTGGAACGCCGAATGCTCTTGGCGACTCAGATCTGATAGCCTGTTCACGTTGATGAGAAAATGACGACCAGCGTGAGAGGAAAGGCCTGCCGTCACGTCTTCATAGATGCCGGAAGGCGCAGAATCAGCCATCAGCCGCTCGTTTTCATTCCTTCTTTGTCGCGAGGACACGGTTGCTCGACTGCCAGCGCCAACAGCAGGCACGTTGCAGGTTGTTCAGACGCACATTTTTACGCACCGGGGATGGGGGAGGGGGCCAATACTACTGGTATCATTGTTTCTAATAGGTAGAAGTCATGTTGTTCAGTTGTATGTGGTTTACCTTACGAAAGAACGTTGCGTAAAAAGTCCACGTGTTCTCATAGTTGCATCGCTTTCTGCTACAACCAGCAAAACTTCCTTGTTCGCGTCTTGCCACGTCACTGGAGCGGCATTATGACTGACGTGTACAAGTAATTGGTTTTGCGTGTGACCGTTCACTGCGACGTTGGATTCCCCATCGTGTTCGCCCTTTCTGTCAGGATGAGGGGCAGGCGTGGCCATATAGTTTGAGAAGTGTTGTCAAGTCTCAAAGAAAATGCTCCACAGTTGTATGACGTTTTGAACTGAAACAGCCATCTTGAGGACCTTTTGACGCAGTTCACCGTCATGTCCTTTTTAAGACCCGAAACGCTCTGGCTTCTGAGTTACACGCCTGCAAAAGTGCAAAAAGGTTCATTGGGAGCCAATTTCAAATTGCCTCGGCAATAATGATGTCATAGAAACGTCATGCGATCGCGGTCATCATACAGCCTGTTTTCTGCATATGGTCAAAACAGCATGGCCGCTGGTACATTCGCAAAAGTGAACATGCGGCACGTATGATACCATGCGCGGAAGATGATTGGCTGTTAGTAAGATTTTGCTGCTGAATGCGTGTCGCGAACGTAAGCGTGAGCACTTTCGGGTTGTGCGGCACTCGTGAACAGGCCATTTTCCCGATTTTCTAGGCCGCAGGTCAATGTTTTATACTTGTGAACCCGTGAAAGAAAACAAAATGCATCACCTAACGCGTAACATGTGTTACGCGAGAACATGTCGGTGCGAGATGCCACAAGCGGTCGGCAGCAATGAAACAATGCGGCCCATCACGCGTGCAGGCGGCCGTTTGACCTTGAGCGCAGGCTTGAGACTGCCGGGAGACGGGGCAGCACCGTTTCGCCGCGGCGTAACAAGCCGTCATACAAGTCAAAACCACCACACAAATAAATCGCAGTAAACCTTCAGTTCTCATGTCTGCCACTAGGTGGCCGACATCAACTTAACAACTTGTTTTGCCAGTCTTCAAGATTTTGCAACATTTTCCAGAGTAGTCACGCGTGGTTCTTAACTTGTATTTATGGGCGTACAAACGGATTCCACGCACATGTATGCACCGGTCCAAGCATTAGGTAAAAGGACACGAAACGGTCACGCCACGCTATAAACTAGTGATAGCCATCCACAGCACACATGCTCGGTCTCCCAGTTGACGCGCCAGGCGGGATCTCTGGTTTCCCTTCAAAACGCACAAATCTTTCGCCTTTTACTAAAGATTTCCGTGGAGGGGAACACTCAAATGAGTATTCGCGAATTTCTTACGGTCACCGTACGGTGGCCACACCACATGTGGGGCGGCAATGACAACGGCGCTGGTAGAGCTCCAGCGCGGTGCTCAGAGGCGATAGATAAGACACGGCACGTGGGCACCACTATGCGTCAGTTGGGGCTCATACAATTTTCAGCGTCCTGTACTCATACTCGAAAAGAGTCCCACAAAACGAATCAGCTGGCATATTAAAATCCTGAGAGGCATAATGGCGGGCTGATGTGTAGTTGTCTCAGTGTTTAGAAATGGGACCACCACTATCTGTACTCTCTACGTGTCAGGTAAACGTGCTTTATACCTTACACTCTTTACGGCACGAACAACGTTACAGAGCGTCTTCGCCCGTCCGACAACCCTATCTGAACACGTCCGTCGTGGTTCTCATGTGCTTGACGCGCTCCACCCGTGCGTAGGGCCTTCGCTCTTCCCGCGCCTGACTTTGTCTCATTTAAGTGTAAATAGGGTTGGAGCGCGAACGCAACCTACCCCGCTAACAAAAATTGTACTCCCGAGTTACCCACATTTGGGGTAATCGCAGGGGTCAACCCAACCGAAGTGCAATGGAAGGGCCTCGCCCTGGGGGAACCGCCTTTGTGATCACGGTGTCCCCTGAGCCAGGTAAGTATGAGTTCCGCCATTTTTCATTTTTATTCATTTATTTGTTTGAGGCGTTTCGGCCTGTTCAGACCATTTCACGCCTGGATGATGTTATTTTAAATTGGTGTAATTATGTATGTGAAGAAAAGTGTACGTTTATTGACATTTACAAAGCTTGAAGCAAACCGGCAAGTCTGAGAAAGTTAAAGACAATGTTAAGCAGTTCAGGATGGTCATCGCCAAGGACGTTTTTTAAAGAAAACTCGATATTTTGGTTACGACAGAAAGCCTGCATATCTTTGCGGTGCTGTTGATATTTTGTGCACTCAATAACAATATGTTTAACCGAAAGTGGATGATCGCACGGCTGACAGTGAGGACGAGGTTGACTTAAGTATATGTAACTATGTGTGAGTGTAGTGTGTCCGATTCGTAAACGGGCTAGCACCTTCTCCTCCAGACGGTCTTTACGATGCGTTGATGGCCAAGGTGTAATGTCTGGTTTGATATCATGAAGTTGTGTTCTGGTAGTATCGGTCCATTGTTGTTGCCAAAATTGTTTTGTCATTGTGCGAATGGAATGTTTTGTAGATGCATGATCAGCAGGGATCTCCATGATGTGTTGGTTTGTCAAAGCTTCCTTGGCTAGTTGGTCAGCCCGTTCATTGCCCATGATGCCTGTATGTCCTGGAATCCATAGAAATTTGATATTCATATCCTGTGTATGTAATATATGATAGAGATTGACGATTTTAACAAGGAGGTGGTGTGTGAAGTCTGGGTCAATAAGAGATTGCACAGCTGTCTTTGAATCCGAACAAATCACTATTGTCTTCGTTTTGTGGGTGTGTTGTTGAATGTGTTGCAATGCAAGGAAAAGAGCAAATAATTCAGCCAAATATACTGAGGTGCCATCCGGTAACCGACAGTTTTTATGGCAATGTTCAGTGCAAATAACTGCACATCCGGTGTGGTTATTGGCCTTGGAGCCATCGGTGTAAATAAAGCTGCTATTTTGATTGTTGAAAATTAGACGATTAAATGTTTGTTGAACATAACTTGTTGTGAAAATGCGTTTGGGATCATCAAAAAGAAGCATAACTTTCCGAGGGGTTAACTGCCATGGTGGTACTATTAAAACAGGTGGCATGGAAGAAGGCGGTAAAGTAAACTGAAGAGTGGTACAGTAGATAGTGGTTCGAGATGCTATTGTAAGTCCTGAGCGACGTTCTGCCGGTCCTACGTAGTTATGGTGAATGTGAGGTAAGACATGTATGGATTTAAATGCTGGGTGACTGGGATTTTGTCGCACTTTTGTGATGTATCTCAATGTGTGTTCCATTCGTCGGAGGGCAAGAGGCATAACATGCGCGTCCACTTCAAGCGCTGAAATCGGGGAAGTACGCAGAGCTCCTTGGGCAACTCGCAAAAACATATTTTGTATGGTGGATAGTGGTTTGAGAGTGTGTTGGCTGCCTCCTGCATATACCACGGAGCCATATTCAATGATGGGAAGAACTAAGGATCTGTATAGACGTAATAACGATTGGCGGTCGGCACCGTATGTTGACCCGGAAATGCATCTAAATAAATTTAGTCTTTTTAGGCATTTGGAGCGAACATGCTCCACGTGCTGTCGCATCGATAATCTGGGGTCAAGTACGATGCCAAGAAATTTGAAAGACGAAACGAAAGGAATGTGGTGTCCATCTAGTCGAAGCCGAAAATTGGGAGTACCACGCATATTTTTGCCGAAAATCATAACTGCAGATTTGGGAGCGGAGAAGCGGAACCCGTATCGCTCTGACCACTGCTGCACCTTGTTTAGGGCGACTTGGAGCCGTGGCAGCGAATGGTCATATTCAGTGTCTGAGCACCAGATGGCGCTATCATCCGCAAAAAGTGAAGAGGAAATGCCCGATGGTAATGAGTCAAATAAATCGTTTATCATAAAATTGAAAAGAATCGGTGAGATACAGCTCCCTTGTGGAAGGCCGTTCTCTAGATGGTGAGTGTCGGAAACGGCGGATCTGCATCTCACACGAAATGGTCTGATGCCGGAAAGAAACCCAATAAGATAATGTGCCAAATGGCCTTTAAACCCTAACTGATGGAGCTTGAAAATTAGTGCAGGTTTAAAGACCATGTCGTAGGCTCGGCTAATATCCAGGAATACAGCAGTTGTGTTGTGTCGATGTTTATAGGAACGTCTGATGTCAGTTTCAAGTCTGATGACATTGTCTATTGTGCTACGATTGTGTCGGAAACCACATTGATTTTTTGTAAGCAGGCAGTCTCGTTCTACAATCCAAGAGATTCGCTTCACCACCATCCGCTCAAAAAGTTTTCCTAGACAGCTGGTAAGTGCAATGGGACGATAATTTGATGGATCTTTGGTGTCTTTTCCTGGCTTTGCAAGTGGAATAATGATGGTGTCTTTCCAGGCGTCAGGAAAGACATGGGTTGACCACAAATCGTTAAAAACTGCCAATATAAAACGAAGCATATCTTCTGAAAGATTACGAAAAAAAGAATAGTGTAACTGATCATGACCAACTGAGGTGTTGCCGGCGGATTTTATAGCCTTTTGTAGTTCTAGAAATGAAAATGGTAAATTATAGTCTTCGGTGTTATCGGAAACAAAACAATCAGTATGTAAACGAAAACGGGCTTGCGCAGTTTCCACAAATCCTGGTCGGTAATTTCCGGATGAGCTACACTGAGAAAGACTTTCAGCAAGAGCATTGGTGATAAGAGGTGTTGCCGAAATGATTTGGTTATTAATGCGTAAAGTGGGCAATGAAATAGAGGTGCGTTTTCCGGAAAGTGCCCGAACCAGTCCCCATAGCTGGCTTAGGGGAGTAGCAGCAGTGAACTGCTGGATGTATGCTTGCCAAGAATGACGTTTGGCACTCCTTATAATTCGTCTGGTTCGAGCACGCTCATAATTTCGGGCAAGAAGATGAGGTACATCATGGTGGCGACGAAAGCAGCGGAAAGCACGTTTCCGACGCGCAATAGCGTTCTTAACTTCGGTCGTCCACCATGGTACTGGGATGCGGCGTGATGGCGTTTTAGTTAGTGGAATTGTCGCGGTTGCTGCAGCATGAATAATATGTGTAATAAGGCCAACACCCTGCTCTGGTGATTCATAACAGTCACGGTTCACATAACAAAGTTCTTGAAATTTGGCCCAGTCTGCTTTTCGTAAATTCCAGCGGCGTATGGATCGCAAAACTTCGTCAGCGGTTGCGTCAAAAGTGGTGTAAAGTTTAATTGGAAAATGGTCGCTGTCGTGTATATCTCCCTCAACAGTCCAATCAAAGTACGTTGCTATTGAGGGAGAGCACAGCGACAGGTCGATGGCTGTTTCTGTACCAGTGGGTAAGTGGTGATAAGTATTATTGCCTTTGTTTAACAGGACTAAGTTGTGTGTATCAATAAAATCTTCAACCAAATGTCCTCGGCGATTAACGGCTTGGGTGCCGTTACTCCAAGCTGGACTGTGAGCGTTGAGATCGCCGAGGATGAGAAAAGGGTTTTGAAATTGAGCAACGAGTTGGTCAAGTTGCCGTAAGAGCTCCGTATTATTATAATTTGGTGTAATGTATATTGAGCATATATCGATGGTACGGCCATGCAGTCGAACTGAACTTGCAACAGCCTGAAGAGGTGTGTTAAGAGTGAGTGGCGTGTGTGTTAATTTTTGACTGATGTACAGCGCCACCCCACCTTGGCGACGCTCACCGTCCATCGTGTCATAGCGATATAACGAGTAATTTGGCATTTTAAAGTTATATGTGTCGGTGGGACGAAACCATGTTTCCTGTACGGCAATGATGATTGGAGTTAGTACGGCAAAAAGTGCTTTCATTTCGGACCATTTTGAAATGAGACCGCGACAATTCCACTGTAAGATGAAAGACATTTAGTGATGAAGGGATCCATTCCCACCGGTTGATGGGAATCGCCCGAACGAAACAGACCTAGGCCGTCCCATCGCCACCCTCACCGGTGGACGGGACCGGCGGTCTTCGTTCGGGCGTGTTTCGACAGGTGTTGTGGTGGGGGAAGGGGAGGTGATGTTTGTGTGGTGGCCAGAGGGTCCGGGCCGCCGACTGTTCATAGCCTGGGGGCTAGAACGCCGGACGGCCTGACCCGCGCGTGAATCACTCACAGCCGGCGGGCTGGAACGCCGGCCGACCTGGGGACAGGGGTGCACGGGCGCCTGGGCATCCGAACGTCCAGCCAAGGGCGACTCAACGGCATTTTTCGTCTGGGTCTGCGTAGTTGACTCAACTGAAACCGAGGGGCGAGGGTTGAAAAGTTTCAGAGGAGGCAGATGGGTGATAGGGTCGGTCTGTGTTGCACATGTGGCCATCGTGGCTTTTGCTACTTGGGCATATGTTTTGCTGGGCTGCGACGACATTTTAGTTTCAACGGTGCGCCGTGCTTCGGGGTACGACACACCTGTCTTTGCCTTTTCAGAACAAATTTCTTTTTCTTTTTTCCACGTGGGACACTGAGAAGAGTTGGCGGCGTGATCAGCACTTCCACAGCTCAGGCATTTCTGGGGTGATGTGCAGGCAGATCCCTCGTGAGGAGTCTCGCCGCACTTCAAGCATCTGGCACTCTGTTTGCAGTACTTGCTGCCGTGTCCGAACCGTTGACATTTAAAACACCTGAGTGGATTTGGAATGAATACTCTTACTTTATAACGAAGGTAACCAGCGGTGAGCGAATCTGGAAGTCGGGTGGTACCAAAGGTGATAACAAGCAGGCTGGTGTCGTGACGCTGACCATCTCTGAAAGTCGTCAGCCGACGGACATGGCAAACTTGCTCATCTCTGAGCTCCGCTAGGATCTCGTCCTCCGTCATGAAGCGGAGCTCAGGCGCGAAGATGGTGCCCTTACTGGTGTTTCTGGCATGGTGCAGCGAGACTTTGACTTGTTTGCCGCAAAATTCAGCTGTTTTGAGTAGGGCCTTGGTTTGCGCGCGAGTGGTTGTTTTGATGATGAGTGATCCGTTTGCTGGCGCTTCAATCTTGAGTTCGCACGGACCGCAGATAGCTTTGATTTGCTTTGATGGCCAAAAAACGTTGATCTTTCGAAACGACACATCTTCGTCACAAGGTTGGACGACAACGTACGATCCGAGAGCATCCAGGATTGGCTCAGAGGGCTGGCGAACACTGGTCGTTGTCGAGCGAGGGTCAGCATCAGGGCGAGCGGGCACCGGAGTGGTCAAAGACGAGCGAGGGTCGGAACTGGTGGCGTTGGACGGAGACGAAGCCCGTTGTCCACCCACCGCGGTGGAAGTGTGCGTACGAACGGTCATGGCCTGGGGCGCGCGAGGGTCATCAGGTGAGGTGGCAGCAAAAGCGGGGCTGGCGATACTTCCATCGTCTACGTCCAGGGCATTATCGAGGTCAGAGGCCGAGTTCGAGTCAGTGTCGGTATCACCCTTCTTACGTTTGGTTCGCTTCCCCATATCAGGGGAGCGAGAAGAGAACAAAAACTAAGCGAAAAGGTGTGTTTGGAGCTAGATCGAACGGAAAAGTGACGAAATCGACGACGCGAAAAAAGGACTCCTTGGCTGAGAGCCGCAAAAGGAGCAAACCACTTGCTGAGGTCGTGTCAGATGGGTCTTCGGCCACCGAATCGACTGACGAAAACCTGTGCCTGCCGATGTCCCCGAGTTCCGCCATTCACATTTGGCACTACATCGTCCTTGGCAAGGCACGACGGCGCGCAATCAATGTATTCATCTGTCCACATCTCTCAAGTTCTGCTCTCTTCATGTTCTGCATTAGACGGTCGTTGCAACACATTTCAAACACCCTGCACGACTCATCAAACGCTTCTCGGTCGTCCAGCAGCACTTTCGAAATTCGCTGAAGCAACCTGTCACCAAAAAGCCACGTACAACACCATCTAGTGACGACTGAGGTAACCTCCTGGAATCCGCACACGAACGCTTGCTTAATGAGCAAACAGCTGGCAAAACAGACAAATACACGGTGCAATATTTTCGTTTTAATGCTAAATTCGCGAGGAAGAAAACAAACCGGCCCCGTGCGCCGCACCACTAAACTTGCCTTTAAACGACTCAAATGACTATTTCGCTTTGCCATCTGTTGAGCAAGTTGCGTATCCTTGGTTCCAAGTCCGCCACCTAGGGCTGCAATACTGTAAGGTGGCTGTCAGTTGGGCTGCTTATCAGCCGTCGCGTTCGCAGTAGCTGTTAGCGGAGACGCCGCACGACAAGCGTCACAACGACTCGCTGTGTTCGGCCACGTGAGACACATCCATTCGCTGTGACAGCTTCACTTAAGGGTCACGTATCTATAGCTGGCAGCACTGATGAACGTCTTCTTCGCTCTAGAAAGCTCGGATCGATAGTATGGGTGTTGGAACTGCCCCCTACGGCACGTCTTCTGGCTCCCCTACAGCACGCTTTCCGGATGGGGGACGATATGACGGAGCACCCCGACGGTCTCAGCGTGACGTCTTGAGGAACTCGATCGGGGCAGAAACGGACTGGAACACCGAGTGCTCTTGGCGACTTAGATCAGTTAGCCGGCTCGATTGTCTCCTCTGGCAAATGCAAGACCAATCGGTCACGCATAGCCTGTTCACGTTGATGAGCAAGTGGCGACCAGCGTGAGAGGAAAGGTCTGCCGTCACGTCTTCACAGATGCCGGAAGGCGCAGAATCGGCCATCAGCGGCTCGTTTTTCCTTCCTTCTTTGCTGCGAGGACACGGTTGCTCGACTACCAGCGCCAACAGCAGGCTTGTTGCAAGTTGTTGAACGCGGATGCTTCGCTTGTCCCAATTTTCCGTTGGCATATGGCGGACAGCCTCGAGGGTAATGATGGGCAGCATGCCCAGAGTATTGCCGGCGTGTCCGGAGAGCAGCGTCCCACGAACTTCACGAAAGACGTGCACTGCTTCGTGAGCTGTCCTGCCCTGGAGAGTGATGCTGGCAGGAAAGGAGCCGATATGCGACGTGGGTTGACCGTCGGCAGCTGCCACGTCGTGCGGTCCGAAATTGTGACCTGATCTTTTTGCATGCCACCCTAATGCAGCACGACTGATCCCATGATGTTATTTGTCGGCGCAGCCTTCAGGAATCACTTGTACATCTTGCTTTGTTTGGCTGAACCTGGTATTCCGAATCGCAGCGGTAGTAGGGGCTCGAAGATGAGGGCGAACTCTTTTCACGGCATTCAAAGAGTGGAGAACTTGACGCAGGCGCGTGTCGTTGCTTGGGCTCCCGGCGCGTGGCTGTCCAACATGAGGAGATCGACTTCGGAACCTGGAACTGGGTTTCTTGTACTTCTTGCGACACGTCTCGCTGTACTGGCCACCCCTAAAGGAAGTCTTGCACATTTCTAAGCGGGTTTGGAACTGAAACATCCATCTTCAACAGCACTCGATGCAGTTCAAAGACCTGCCTTCCTAAGATCTAAAATCGTCTAATTTCTCAGCTACACGTCCGCGAAGATGGAGGAAAACAATCAAGCCAACAGTATTTCAGGGCCATCTTGACGTTCGTCACGTCAAAATAACGCTATTCAAGTCCTGTCATCCCATTCAGCCATGCGGCGATCAAGGCCCCGATACGTATCCTGGTCGAGCCGACCATATCTGCCGTTCGTGAGCACGATTTCCAGACATGACGGCGATCAAATGGCTCACAATCAATGTTATGCGAGGTACGATGATCGCAGCAAACAATGCCGTATCAAAGAGCATATTTACTAAACAGAGAAATTGTGTTGTTCAGAGCAGCCTTTTCCGCAACAAATATTACAACAAAAGCTATAAGTTACTGATACCATTGTTTCTAATAGGTAGAAGTCATACTGTTCAGTTGTATGTGATTTACTTGACGAAATAACGCCGCGCAAAAAGCCTACGTATTCTCGGCGCTTGCTGCTACTACCTACAAGCGGCGGTATCGGCGGCGGACGCACCCACTGGGACTTCTGATAATGGTCTATAGGTGGCAGCACTGAGAGAGATACGCAGTTATTGAACGGGTAACGTTGGGCGCGCACATTAACAGCCTTATGTACTAAATCCTGTGAGGCAGGGCACTGATACAATAGTCTCTACAGAGTAAAACTGTATGCATCACTAGCGTGAGACTGTTAAGACCAGAACAATCAGATCTGAGCAAAATTTAATCATTGTACCAGACGTGTGTTCGATAAATTTTTCCATAATCGATTCACCATTAATTCGTTACGCTTGTCGAACAATTCAGATCTTATCGACATAATGATTTTGAGTTTGGGAAAACGACTCTGTCTTGATTTACATGCCAAATTTAACGACTCAATTATTTCAGATTCCATCAAAATTATTAAACGGTTATATATGGCTCAAGTAGCCGCGATTGCTTTCGATCGGCGATCGCGGATAAAACCGCCATTGCGCGCTGGAGGGTCGCCACCGGCACAATTCAAACTCAGCCGAAATCTGGCACCCAGAATCGTCTGCTGGTGGTTCAACCAGCAGCCGAATTGTTTTCGACTCGAGCTGAATCATGAATTGACTCATGGGTCAATCGTTTCTGGGATGGGTCGAGTGCTGAATCGTTTCACTACTAAAGATCTCTTGGAGCCATGATCTAAATCACGTTCTTCATACATTTCATGTGCTAAATCGTGAGTCAATCATTGCGAACAATGTTGTGTCAGTGAGTCATGTGGCACAAGCGAAAATGGCAGTGTCCTAGAATTGCCGACTTTGGGTGTAAAGCAACACCCTACGAAAAGGAATGTTTCACTCCTTTCCCCCATATTTTGTGAATTTTTCACTCCTGCCTGACATTGTCTAATCGCACATGCCAAACCCCTATTTACTTTCCTGAGGTTTTCAGATGTCATCCTAAACCGAGCTCACTTGAAACCACCAAGCATGCACGAGGTTTCGCAGAACCTGGACCCCAATGGCTATGTCCTGCCTCACCTACATCTGAATCATGTCCCATGTATGCACAGAGCAAGGGCGCCAGGTACCTCCAAGCCCAAGAACCCCAGCGGCCCCAGCCGCTTGCACGCATTGAGTTTGGTTTGTTTACAAAATGCATCACAATCCGCAGCTGTGCGCCAAATGCAAGGTTTTCACGCATCCCCTATTTTTTTGGTCCCACCATCACACCACGAAAGCAGAGCCTGGTGCAAACACCAAAAGGTCTGGTAGATAATTTCCCTCCACGCATTCATTTTTCCCGAGAAAACTTGACCACTTCATTGCATCACTCCCGAAATGCATGGATGAAAAGTTCAAGAAATGTCTTATAAATGAAACTTACAGGATGAATATCACCATTTGAGCACTTCTATTAAAAGATTTTAAGTCAAATCAGCTGATAACAAAATTTTGCGAGAAAAGTACCTGTCTTTATATTTATTTAGCTACTTTCGTTTTTCTTGGTATCATACCAATGTCATACCACTTTATTCGTCCTTCCTTTTCAATTGTCTTTAGAGGTACCATCTGCTGCTTAAAATGTTGCCCAATTTCTCTGCAAGATGCTCCAACTGCAAACTTGTACGTATTTTATACATGAATTGGATTAATTCGCCAGCCGCCCAAACATGTTTGATATGCACCCAAGCGTGAACAATTCACAGGGAATGAAGGAGACAATTTGAAGCACGGAACTTATTTCTACCGCCATTTTCGCCCTCTTAAAGCTTCGGTTAACCGTTTTCTTCATTCATGGCGGTGCTCAATAATGATAAATTCAAGCCTTCCGAGTGTCTCACTCACCATGCTACCTGGCAAGGCACTAGCATCAGAATAAATGCTGCCATACATAGCCTTGGGACAGACCTGACGCAAGTAATACAGAAGTGTTTGATGGCGAAATCCTGCCCTCTGGAGATGTTTATCATGCACACCCCTTACTTGTTTCGCATTTTAATCTCGAAGGTTGGTGGGCATGATTGATATTTATATTTGGCGAGTAAGTCGGATGACTCGGTCTGGCAGCAGACAATGCAAAAGGTACTGAATTTTTGTTTTTGGGGAGCAGGAAGAAGCCAGTAAGTCTCCTGTGGACCAAGTAATTGCTTACCTTGCCTGCTTTCAACACATGATTGGTAACCAGTTAGCCATTTTTTTTGTTTTAATGCATCGAGTTTTGCCATAAGACAAATTATGATGCCACAAGGCATGCAGTGGGTTTATTTTATTCCATACTCTTGGATATTTGCGCCAGATTTCTTAAAGTGGCCCCTTATGGCTGCTTTAACCACATGTTTCCTGTAGTTGTCATGGTTTGCTGACCGGCAAATGACTGTACTGTATATATGGACCATATTTTTAACACAGGGATACTCTAAGCTGCATAGCAATTATAATATGAGTTAAATATTGGTATGTAACAAATAGTCAGACCACCCCATTTAAAATGTGAAGCCAATATCTCAAACTTCGTCATTAAATATGAATAAACAAGCCTTAATGGATGCATTTGCTGCAGCTGAAAGGGCAAACAGCAATACTGGCATGGTCATTTAAAAGTTGTGTTATTTTTGGAGAAGAGAGATTGTTTTATGGAGCATACCCATTATTGCCCTTGACATAGGTTAACCATGCCAATCAAAATAAGTTGTTCAAAGTGATTTGAAGTGTTTTGATTTGTGTGTTGTCAAATTTGTCTGGTGTCAACAAGCATACACAAATGAATTGAATAAAAATGCAAGTCGGAACCGGCCAAAAACTAGCTTTAAATATCATGTTTTTATCACAAGTGCTGCTGTTAACAGATAGGTGAGTTGAGATGATGTTCATCATATGGGCTACTCTAAGTTAGGTTAAGTTGGTCAAGTGCATGGCAAGTGGCAATAGGAATTGTGCAAGAATCAGTAACTCGCAACTGCTGCTGTGATACAAACAGGTTATACAGGATGAGATGATGTAAGGCCTCTTAAGGTTAGGCATGGCCTACTGTCGTGGAAATAAGCATTGGTATTTTGTAAGAAACAGTGACGAAATGTTTGTTTTCCCTGACCCCATCTTAACAGAAGCCAGAAGTATGTGTCTTGTGGTTGACTTGGTGATGGGGTGATGTGTAGGAGTCCAAGGTTTTTTGTTCGAGTG
Organism: Pollicipes pollicipes; assembly: GCF_011947565.3. Taxonomy (NCBI): domain Eukaryota; kingdom Metazoa; phylum Arthropoda; class Thecostraca; order Pollicipedomorpha; family Pollicipedidae; genus Pollicipes; species Pollicipes pollicipes. The sequence continues at coordinate 5,135 of NW_023596315.1, read as the reverse complement.
TTTTATGCTTGTTGAATTTTCTGTTGCTATTTTGTTATTGAATTCCTTTGCTTTGTTTTGTTTTATAAGTGCTGTGGAACGGAACTGAAAAGTGCATCATCAACTTAGTGGTGTTAATAATTGGCTATGTTCATAATACTGTCATGAAATTACCATGCTCTGACACACTCCCGGTTGGCCGGCTAGATACCCTTTGCTCAGGTGGGGGGAGGGGGTCAATTTGACCCTCCCTCTGAGATCTCGGGAACTAAGAAAGCTAGAGACACCAAATTTACAGGGTGTCTTGACTTATACGTGAACTCACTAAGGTTAAGGTTTCAGCTTCCTAGGTTATGACCTTCAGGTCGAATAAGGTTAAACAAGGTCAAATTCTAGGTTGGTCTCCAAAGCGTCCCCAGAATCTAGGCAACTGTCTCTACGGAAAATTTCACAAGCCAATTTGAGGTCATTGACCTTGTTTGACCCTTTGAAGGTCATGGTGGCCAAAATGATACAAGACTTATGTGTTTTGCATTTGAATAAGCGACAAAGATTACATTAGGTAGTATGTTCCTAAAACAAACGTTCGACTCTGGCGATGTTAGATCAATGGCCTGTTCTGACCTGTAAGAAGTCAGTTGAAGATGTGTAATGCGGTTCCTGCTGTCAACAAACTCTAAATGAGCACCAGAATCTATCCTATGCAGCAAGCCCTAGAGTAATAAATAAGGTTGGTTTGATCTTGATCTGACCATCATACCTGACCTTAGGTAAATGTAATTTGCTCATTCAATACTTGTAGTGCCTAAGAAAGCATCTCAGAGGTGTATGCCCTCGTCAAACACTCCTTTGTTGCATGAGATGGAACGATTCCCTAGAAATTGCTTTCGCTGAAACCATGGGCTGATTTTGACCTGTCGTAGGTCAGCGACCTTACAAGGTACATTTAAAATTGGTATGTCAAACGATCCGCTATGCAATTTTCTACAGCTATGCAAAATTTGGCGCCGCTACGCCGCGCCGTTCAGAAACCATTTGGGAAAAGCCGTCGGGGGGGGGGGGTTAATTTGCCCCCACCCACCTCCAACCCGAGCGCGTGCTAATGTATTCTGTTACACTTTAATGGCCTAAGATGTTAAAAAAACGAGGTGGTCTTGTGAGGTTCCTGATATTACGTCCATGCCAACTTGAAATAGATGTCTTTGTTTTCTGAAGCATCAGTCACGGGCTCATAAGTTCCATCTTTTTTAACTGGTTTTTCACTCCCGCGTGGTCTTTTTACGATGGAATTTTTCACTCTCACCCTAGTTCAAAAGCGATTCTAGCTCCCTGGAAAATGGTAACACGAGGAAACAGCACTCAGCGTACCAATTAACTGACCATTTTAGTGTTAAACGAACATCATGTAGCATTGAATATTAAGGTTTTTTGCAAAACAGGCACAAAGTTTGCTACTGTAATTTCTAACTAGCAAGCACATTATTGTTCATTCTGAACTTCAGCTCGCTAAATCTCAACTAAGAACCAGAGGATATTGCGTGGTTTAAACACCCTACGGTTCTATATACTACCCTAAAATTATTGACAGATCGTCTACTACTGATTACATCAAAGAAATAGTGATATTGGGGTGAGATGAGGTTAAGGTATCCTGGTGGAAACGACAATTGACACATAAGTTAGGTTAGGTTAGTTCTATAGGTTAGTGATCGCTATCGCAAGATCTGCAAGCACATATTAAATCGTTGATATACCTGATTCAATCACTGACGGCATGGGTAGTGCTGGCTATTAGAAATGAAATTACCTCGGTGTGAATGCACTTGGCTGGCACCTGGCAGGTGCAGACTGCCAAATATCAGGCAAAACATGTGAGTTAGTCCTCAGCCGACTAAAGATGTGAGTCGAACACAACTCTGGCCAGCAGGTGATCTTCATATAGCACACATGCACGCCGATGCAATCACAAAAACATGTTAGCAAAGAGTTCATACTTACCAAATGTCCAAACTTTGGGGAAGGAACCGTAATCTAAGGAAAGTCAAATGAAAACGGCGGCATTACGCAACAGCCAAGATTTTGGCTGAAATATCGGATTACGCCGAACGCCTACGCCCCAGACATCCGCACTCAAGCTGTACGGAAAATGCCACGTAGAAAACAGAACGCCGTGACCGGAACAAAGAACAACATTCACACTTATTTCCATCTAGGACAGAAAGGAAGATGATGACATCATTATGATCACGTTATCCCAAAGGGTCCTACAAACGCCATCCACGCAAACAAATTGACTTTCCTCATATACACCGGCTCCAAACCACCGCGTCATTTGCACCTGTGCGACTAAGAATATACCCTGAAACCAAAGAAAACGCTGACTTCCTTACCATGAGCACGGTTCAATGATGAGAACGACTTTACATGCGAATCATTTCCATGGCAACTACTGACAAAGCCCATGAGGTTAGCCGCCGCTGGCATCCCGGCTACAAACCCTTGACAAGCAAGCACACCAGGTTCATCAAGCACACACAAGCAAGGGAATAGGACATGACACGAATTAAGAACCCTTGACACCAGCCACTCTCATCTCCTCTCTCGCTACCATGACCTCTCCTTATTCCCGGTCTCTCTCTCTCTCTCTCTCTCTCTCTCTCTCTCTCTCTCTCTCCTCTCTCTCTCCTCTCTCTCTCTCTCTCTCTCTCTCTCTCTCTCTCTCTCTCTCTCCTAACCTAACCTACCTACCTAACCTAACCTAACCTAACCTAACCTAACTAACCTAACTACCTAACTAACCTAACCTAACCTAACCTAACCTAACCTAACCTAACCTAACCTAACCTCTCTCTCTGGGCTTGGTCCTTTCCTCGCTGCACTCATTGGGGAAGCCCGGCTCACTTCTCAAAGCCGGAGACTGAGGTCCCGTTCCCGGCCTCGGGGATATTCGCGGTGCACACGCGTCTTCACCCCACGCGTTCGTTGGGTCCTCGACCCCAGTAACTCAATTACCCTCAATTACTCAATAACTCAATTAAAATAGTTGTCATCATTACTCTGCTAAATCCAAGTTTGTGTGTTCCATGTGCAAGAAAACAGTGCATAAACTAACACCTAACACGATGGCACACGCTGCGTGGAGAACACTTCTGCGTTACATATCATCACCTGTTTTTGTACTGGTGATTAAATATGTCACCTTGGTGCTTTTTTGTGCTGTGTGTCTTTGCAGGCCATGAGGTAGGCAATTCAACTGTTCAACAATTCTTGCAGAGAGTACCAATACTTTCTTTCATTAAGCGCATACATAAATGCCCCAGGATTGGTTTTGCAGACATTCCTCCTGTGACTTGAACATTTGGTTGACACCTATTGGCTGGAGGGATGTGCCGGATATTGGCGACTGGCTCATCAAGGAAATATGAAGTTATGTCACACTGGTAGACCAACTGGCAAGGAAGCGGGGGCTGGAATATTTGTTTTTGATGCAGTTAGGCTGTTTGTTGCCTTGTCAGTTTAATGTGTGTGAGATAGGTAACTCAATAATTCCTGCATGATGCAAAGGATCAACAAATATAGACAATAGATCATTGCAGTCAGTGCAGAATGTGAACTATTTTAATGATGGGACCAAAATTGCCCAGTGATGGTTTCAAAATGTCAAGAAAGCAAATGTGAGCACTGGATGAAAATAGCTGTCATCAGTACTCTGTCAAATCCAGGTTTTGTGCATTTCATGTGGAAAGAAAACAGTGCATGAACTAAGTAAACCTAACCTAATGCCACATGATGTGCAGAGAACATCTGTGGTGCACATCATTACCTGTTTTTGTACTGGTGAGTAAATATGTTACCTTGGTGCTTTTTGTGACACGTATCTTTGCAACCATGAGGTGGGATAATTGAGCTGTTGTTATAATTAATCATTTGTTATGAATTTTGAGCCCAGATTGCTTTTGTCATGACAGCTCTGAGGCTGGTTCACATGGTATGATCTTGGACTGTGCAAACACAGCTGTTTGTGCCACCTAGCCATCAGTCCATATCAGCCAATGCTGTTGACTGCAAGGATATCAAAGCAGTATTTCAACCCCTAGTATGTCAAGAAAGCAAATAGCTGCATTCTGACTTGGCCAGTCCATGCCAAGTCTAAATGGCAACGCTGCCCTCAGTGTACTGATGATGAGTGCTTATGGCTGTGTTGTAGCTATAAAGCCTAGAGTCCCGCACAGATCATTTTTCCAACGGAAGAGTCCATCTTCCTCCTCGCCCTCAAAGCTGTCTCGCGCCCTCCATGGTCGTACATTCGCCATCCATACGCAGAGAGTACCGGCTTTTTTCTTCTTGTATTGTTCAGTTCGCCTCAAAAGCGCCAGTTTTCGCCCATAATCCGTTCCTTGATTCGAACTAAGCGGGATCGAACTATCGACCGTTAATTCCGACGTAAAGCCGGTTTCGCCCATGCAAACGCCCCTCGCCGAGAGGGTTAACGTCGCATGATCCGTTCCGATCTTAATTTGAATTATTCTCGGCTGCCATGTAAACCGGGTAAACGTCAAATGATCCGTTCCGATCTTAATTCGAATTAGCCTCGGCTGACCATACCCTGTTTACATGGGCAGCTGTGATTCGAATTGAGCCGGGACCCGTCCTCGATCCGAACTATCCGGCCCATGTATACACCCACGCGCCGTTCCCCTGATTCGAATCGTGCGCCGGAGGAAATCCCTTCCCGTGAGAGGATCATCCGTTCAGGAAGGGATTTCGTTCGAATTATCGGCCGTCAGCTGTCTAAACAAAACAAAAAAGAAGAATGACTGGTGCGCGCAGTTCTGTTCATGGCCACTTCGGCTTTGTTTGGTGTTGCCGCTTTTCCACGGGTTTTTAGCTATTGCTCGAGACGGTCCAAGTCGAAGATGGTAAAGGAAAAGAGAAAGAAGGTGAAGTTGACACCCTGCTGCTATAACTACTCTTATTATTGAGGGCCTTAAGTGGCTAACAGCACAGAAATGCTCACGTAATTTAGCCTTGTTAGGCGCTTGATCTATGCAGACAGCAGGCGTCGGCGGTGTTTGGTGTTATCTTTCCGCCTAAAGGTTAGATTAATTTACATCTGGGGCAGGCTCCATGCTTCCAAAAGCCAGATGGAGGTAATA